>NC_031999.1:59256834-59279758 GCF_001879085.1 Nicotiana attenuata | reverse complement strand
TTGGCAATGTTTCTGATTCGTTCCCTGATTTGGCCCTTTTCTTGGAGCAGCCGACTTATCTGTTGGCTACGAGCCTCTAGTACCTGAGAATCCTGGAGGTGAAGGTCTTGTAACAATTTTATTTCCTTTTCCATCTCAGCAATTAACCCATAACACTGTTCCCTCTCGGCCCGAAATTCTTTGTCCTGCCGAGCGGCCTTTTCTTCAAGAGTATTCATTTTTCTTTTCATGTTAGCAATGGTTCCCTCATAGTTCTTCTTCATTTGTTGTACAAACTGGGCCATTTCCTCGGTCTTCTTTGCCCATTGTGCCCGAAGTTTTGCCACATTTCCCTCGGATTTTTCTAATTCCTCCTGACATTCCAAAACTTGTTTCTTCAAACCTTTTATCAATCTCTCGTCGGATAGACTTCTTTCCCGATTCCTGGCATCTATTTTCATTTGCTGAATTTGGGCTTTGAGAGCTTCATTCTCCTGGGCCAATTTCTTCTTATCACCTTCATCGGCTGCGGCTTGCAAAGTGTTTTCAAACCGGAGTTCCTGAACTTGTTTTTCCGGTGCTCCTATTCGGGCCTTATACTCATTTTCCTTAGCTAACCAATCCCACTGCACCTGAGACTCGTTAGTGAATTGTTGCACATGTGGCCTTTTGGCGGGTCTCCCAGGGATTTTAAATCTCTTACCAAACCAGAAGTATTTGGGATCTATCTCACTTCTGGCTCGGTCCTGTACTACAGTCTTGGGTTCAAGGTACCTGCACTCATTCCATATCTTTAGAATTCTGCCTTCGGGGAATGCAGCTTTCGGGCCTAACTCGATGACTTGCTCACTCAGATCTTCATCGTTGTGCACTGTCTGGAATCTTCCAAATTGCCGCAGAACTCGGTAAGGAGCATAAGGCTGTATGCTTCGAATACCCATCAAAACAATATAAGGGACCTCCGCTGAGGTGTATACAGCTTCAGTTGCAGGGAGCCATCCATTTGCCCATTCAACTTTATCTGCGGTCAAAGATCTTAAGCATGACGACCAAGCCTCAGTACCCTCAGGGAATTCAATACCTGTTACCCGGGTCTGGAATTCTGCAATACAACTCACTCCAGTTAAACCGTAGTTCATATAGCCTGTGCGATGACAGAGGTGCTCCTGTATCCACAATTGTAAGAGCAAATTGCAACCTTGAAAGAATTTCTCCCCTTCCCGACATTTGGTCAAAGCTCGGTACATTTCTACTACAATCAGGGGAACCACCGTGCTAGTAAGTTTCTTCATGGCAACATCTAGCATCCCTACCAAGCCAAGGTCTATGTGACCATCTTTTCTCGGACAAAGCACCACTCCCAGAAAGGCTACCATGAAGGCTAATCCCCGTCGGGCTTCCCATTTGTCTTTATTTCCAGCATGTGTTAGTCCTGTGTTGGGTTCCTCGAAACCTTTAGGGTTACCATACCGGTGATATAAGAAATGCAATGTACAACACCCTTCCGCCAGATGCGGGTCTTGAATATCCCGGCTGATGTTCAATAAATCCAAGAACCTATGAAAGGTTACCGGTCGTGGGGCTAGTGGGTATCTACCTCGGAGGTTCCCGTTGAGACCGGCGTATCCGGCAATTTCTTCTAATGTAGGTGTGATTTCAAAATCTGAAAACCGGAATGCATTACGGGTCGGATCCCAAAATGGTATCAACGCTTCAATAATATCTTTTCTTGGTTTGATGTTCAGCAAATCAACGAGACCACCCAAACTATTGACCACGGTATCTCTGCTTCCTTTTCCCAAATCATGCCACCACATGTGAAGTTTCAAAGGGATCTCGCTCAGGACTGAGAAGGTTTCGATGTTACTTGAATCCATCCTGCACATTTATTAGGGGATTTTAATGACTTATTTTGAAAAAAGGCTATTTGTGCAAAAAGTCCTTATTTAGAAAACAGGCCTTGGATTTGCAAATACGGCCTTTCAGCACTTCTAGGAGGAAGATTTTAAGGTTGTGCCCGCAAACCATTTAAAAATGACTCAGGGTGGTTGTTCTTGCAAAAACGGCCTTCCGACGCCCTTTTAGGGACATTCGGCTTATGTTAGACGAGAATGGCATCACCCGACTTATTTACGACAAAATTAAAGTTTTGACATTTTTTTTGGCTATTTTTGCAAAAGGGAGGTTGGACCCAATGAGGGTTGCCTACGTATCTCACATCCGGTGAGAATCAAACCAGCGTAGTTCGGGCAAATAAACCTAACTATTTTTGAAACCAAGACTCTTTTGTTTTTGTTGGCAAACACACTATTTTTGAAAGCAAAATTCATTTTTTATGTTTTCTTGTTCAGTGGCAAATAAACAAACTAATTTGAAAAATAAAATTCTTTTTGTTTTTTCTTTTCCATTGGTAAACAAAATAAATTAAAGAAAACTACTTTCTTCTCCTTTTTTTTCAATTTCTCAAAAATCCGGCAGCATTTCGGCACTACTTGGACATTGGTTTTTCAAAACTAGCGGTTACCCTCACTTAGTCCCAACACTGCTTATTTTCATAATTCACTCATTTAGACAAGCCGGTCAACATGCAAAGCCGAGCAAATAAATGTGCAAGTAGCACGTAAGATGCATCAGGATGGTCCATTATTTCAGGTCACCTGTCCTAGACGAACCCAACCCCTGTGTTGAGTCCCCTAAGTCAAATGCACATGATGCAAACAAGCGTCCTACTAGGGATCCGGCATGAGGTTTTGTTCTTCTAGGTTTATTGGTCTAGACCTGGCCTACCCGAGCGGACAACTCGGGCCGAGGGGGAGGCAGCGTACCGGGGATACAGAAGCTCCGCCGGCTTTGCAACTTATCCAAACCTCGTTCTAAATGGGAAAAGACTCTAAACAGAAGAGAAGCTACACGAAGTGCACCCTTCTCCATGATGTAGAAGACTCAGAGAGAGGAAGGGATTCGCAATAGTTTATATACAATTCAACAAATATCAAAGCGGTAAAACATTTAGCACATAGCATGGAACATATAGAAAAATCAGATAAAACCAAATATAACAATTTNAAGTCTCTGCAATATGTTCAATTATCAAGTTTGGGCCTCCTAACAGCCTGGTTTAAATATTTGGTCCCCTCATTATCATTGCAGGTATAACCTACTGCCTTATGCTATTTTTGATGGCTTCTTTCACGTTCAAAATTATCACAATGCAGAGATATTCCAATGGCTAAAGGTCCAACATGATTATAATCACCAAGCAGCTAAACGACTGAATTGACAAACTCTATTCATATTCAACTAAACAAAATGGTACTTGACATAATGGGATTGAAGGAGATTCAACGTTTCTTTTAGTTCAGATATGAAATGCGTTTTTAATAAATTCACAATTGAACATGGAATTAAAAATTCTCACAAAGCAGAAACAGTCAATAAAGGAATTCTTCAACTACAGTTCATGAACTAAACTGTGAATACGAACTAGATCAACCCATAACAGAGCAGTCCTAACTTAATTACATATGAGAGAGCCATGCTTGACTGAAAAACTTAGACAGGTGAGAAGCTTAGTCTAAACAAACACACGTAGGCATGAAATATGAAGATCACTCTACTTAGATCACTCTACTTATCACAATACATATGAGTAAACAGGACAGTAAACAATCGCATACTCAGATCAGCTTTCCCTTTTAAGTTAAAACTTCAATCACAGGTATCCTTAGCCTTTGGCTATTGGAGATCAAGCAAGTACCTCGAAATGAAGCAAAGCAAAGAGAAGGAGAGATCAGTTGCAGTTGACAGGCTAATAGGAGCGAATAGCAAGTCACAGCAGCAGAAAAACAACAGCAATTCAACTCAAAATCCCAGCAATGAAAAACAACCAGTAAAACAGACCAAAAATTAACTCGAGCAAACCCAAATCCAACTTGAAATAGCTCCAGAAACCTTTAACAAACCTCAACAATAAAATTTTAAGCTAACTAATGCTAAATTCAACCCTACAACTTGCAATTGAATCTGAAATCCTAATAGCGCAGTATTTTTTGAGTTTTCAGCTATTTTTCTCCTGTTTTTGGTTTTTGGGCTTTTGAAGCTCTAGATCTAGAGAAATTTGAATTTGAAATTCAGATTGGTGCTAATGAAATTTTTTTTTTGTTTGTGGAAATTGGAGGCTGAAACTTCCCGTTCAAGGCATGTGGGTGCCATTTTATAGGCACTAAGAGATACAACTTCAGATTTTCCTTTTTCACCCTAGTCCCTCTTTTACTTTCAGTTTAGCCCCTTCGTTATTAACTTGTTACCCAAGTTAGCCTATTAATTTTCCTGAAATTATAACTAAGTGCCTATTCCAGAATGTTCTAGGGCCTTTATTTCAGTTTCTAGCAGATTCCAAACCCTTAAATTACCCCAATTGCCCTTAGCTTATTCCTAGAATCACTAACCTACCCCAACCCTGCCTGAACCATAGTTAAGCAATCACTGCAATGAGTATTAATCAGCTAAAACTAAATCCAAACTCAAATCCTAACCCCAAACCAACTACTGAACTTTGAGTTGCCAATTATCATCAACAAACCACGAAACTACTCAATATGAAATCAGATGGCGTGAACTACTCTTGACGACCAAATCTAAATGAAATAATTAATCGACTAAGATGATTTAAAAGACACCTACTAATTTAAAGCTAATCAATCAAAACGACAATCAATTAAGCTCTGAAATAAAATAAACCAGACTCTATTAGACAAATAACTACTGTGATACAAATTAAACCAGATAAAAACGGAAACACACAAAATTAGACTAACTAATTACACGACTAATTAACTATAAAAGGACTGTTAAGAACCCTTAAAGAAACTTACGGCTGTCTTTTTTTTTCAAATCAAGATTCGAACAATTCCAGTGGGATTTGAATGTGTTTGACCGTGAATTCTTCATGGGAAAGGTCCAAGGACTATGCGACATCAATTTGGGAAGGTTTGGTGCAACTAGGGTTTTGGCCGGAAAAACCTCTACTCAAGATCCGAGCAGTTCCGGCGAGATTTGAGGAACGGGGTTAGGGGGTTGGGTAGAGGAGGGTCAGGCGGTCTGGTGGTGAATGGAGAAGGTTAAGTTTTGGCCGAAAACTTTGGTTGAAGATTCGACGAGTTTGGTTGGGGTTCGAGGGAAACGGGTTGTGGATCTGTAACGAGGAGGAGGAGAAGAATAGGAGGTGTAATTTTGGACGGAAATGGAGGCCGGCCGCCGCCGTGAGGCGATTTCCGGCGGCGGAACACGGCGGCGAACGGTGGCGTTACGCCGGAGATATCAAGGATGGTCTGTGGTGGGGAATGAGGGGTAGGGGGGTGAATTTCGACCTTTATATATTAAAAACCTCGTTAGTTCTCAATCGTTGGATCAAAAGAATCAATGGCTGAGATTGAAACTAAGCCAAACGACGTCGTTTAGAGGGTAATAGAAGCTGGACCGGTTCAGGGGTGATTTTGGGCTGGGTTGGAACGGGTTTAGGGGGTCTTGGGCTGGGTATTGACACGAAAAATGGCCCAAATTGGCCAATCCTTTCAAATTCTTTTGTTTATTTTCTTCTTTTCTTTTTTGTATTTTATTTTTGTATTTTATTTTCTGATTTTATTAAATGTAAGATTTAGAATAAAGACCCAAATGGATTCTAAAATTACACTAATTAAATTTCAAAATAAAACTAATTTCTAATTTTAAAAGAAAATTTAAGACAAATTTTTAAAAATTAAGAGTAGAAATGCAAAGAACCATTTTTGTTATTTTTTTTATTTTATAATATCAAAATGCATACTATTTGTATTTTTAAAATTATATCAATTAAAATGCACACAAAATGCAAACAATACACAACATCATGCAATTAATTCCCTAAAATTCATGTAATAAAAGAAAAATCCTAATTCTAATGAATTTATAGGAGTAATTTAAGCGTGGCAAAAATCACGTGCTCACAGCTGCCCCTCTTTGCTCGAAGACACGAAGGGTTTTCGGGCAAAGATAAATGAGCACCATGAAGGATTTTTGCCTGCTCAGCACTCCATGAGAAGCATTTGAAAACCGTCTGACCGAACCCTGCTTCAAAGGTTGCCTACATATCCTTGGCTATAAAGGAATCAGGTCAGTGTAGTTCTGGAAGAGTTTTTCTTAACTCCGTTTTTACCCCATAGAGATATTGAATAGAAGGGGGTTTTTTGTTTCCCACCATAATTTTGAAAATGAACGTTTAAATGCCCTTCAAAAGTAAGTAAATAGATTCGAAACATATAAAATGCGGTTAATCCCGCCGTGGCCCAAGCTATTATTGCGAAAATTGGAGAATACAACCAACTATCATTAAGAATTTCATCTTTGGACCAAAAACAAGCAAGAAGTGGAATACCACAAAGAGAAAGTGTACCTAATAAAAATGTGATTTTGGTAATTGGTACATGTTTTCTTAAACCTCCCATAAGACCCATATTCTGGCTTTTAGCTGGAGAATATCCAACAATAGTTTCCATTGAATGAATAATGGATCCGGATCCTAAAAATAATAATGCTTTGGAATAAGCATGAGTAATCAAATGAAATAAAGCGCTTCGATAAGACCCCATACCAAGAGCTAACATCATATAACCCAATTGAGACATTGTGGAATAGGCTAAACCTCTCTTAATGTCTTTTTGAGCAAGAGCTAAAGTAGCTCCTAATAATACTGTTATTATTCCTATAACCGAGATCAAATACATTATGTAAGGTATAACTCTGAAAAGAGGAAGAAGCCGAGCTACAAGAAAAATTCCCGCCGCTACCATAGTAGCAGCATGTATAAGAGCCGAAATGGGAGTAGGCCCCTCCATGGCATCAGGTAACCATACATGAAGGGGGAATTGGGCGGATTTAGCAACTGCACCGGCAAATAAGAGAACAGCACATAAAGTAACAAATAAAAAATCGACTTCATTATTATAAATCAAGTTATTGAATATTTCGAATAAATCCCTAAATTCGAAACTCCCTGTTATCCAATAAAAACCTAAAATTCCTAATAATAAACCAAAATCCCCTACACGATTAGTTACAAACGCTTTTTGACAAGCATTTGCCGCAATAGGTCGTGTAAACCAAAATCCTATTAATAGATAGGAACACAGCCCAACCAATTCCCAAAAAATATAAATTTGTATCAAATTCGAACTAGTAACTAATCCCAACATGGAAGTACTGAAAAAACTCATATAAGCAAAAAATCTCAAATAGCCTTGATCATGAGCCATATAATTATCACTATAAATAAGAACCATAATTCCAACAGTAGTGATTAATATTGACATAATAGAAGTAAGTGGGTCGATCAAGTATCCGAAGTCTAAAGAAAAATCATTATTGATGATCCAAGACCATACATATTGATAAAAAGAACTGCTATTTATTTGCTGAATAGACAGGTAGATTGAAAAAACCATGACTATGCTTAACAATAAAACACTCTGAAAAGCCCACATACGGCGAAAACTTTTTGTTGCCGTTGGAAAAAGAATAAGTCCCGCTCCTATTAACATAGGGGCTGGAAGTGGAATGAAAGGTATGATCCACGCATATTCATATGTCTGTTCCATAAAAAAGTTTAGAATTCTTAATTAATTGTTTCCGATTCACCGGATCTTACCTCTTTTGAAAGGAGTCAATAAAAAGTCAAAATATGGACTAACTTAAACTAATTTAAAACTTAAATCGAATTTTCTATTCTTACTTATTCTGAGTCTTTGCTAAATACTTCAACTATTGAAATCAAGAAGTTACAATTGGTCAAATGATATGAAAGGGATTAATTACTAGTCTCTTTTTCTCTTTTGAAATAGGCCTATTTTTCTCCAAGTTTGACCAGTGAATCGAACGGGGATTCAAGTTTTTCATTTCATGAAGTAAAAATGCGGTTCTTATCTTTAAACCTTTCGAAGTATTTTATTGCATGTAAATGAAATGTGGAACCATAAATAGAAATCGTGTTTTTTTGGATTCTTTATTTTATTTTTGATTTTTATTAAGTTCAACTAATTTCCTTTCTACAGAACAGCCGATTAGCAAATTCNAACAATTCCAGTGGGATTTGAATGTGTTTGACCGTGAATTCTTCATGGGAAAGGTCCAAGGACTATGTGGCATCAATTTGGGAAGGTTTGGTGCAACTAGGGTTTTGGCCGGAAAAACCTCTACTCAAGATCCGAGCAGTTCCGGCGAGATTTGAGGAACGGGGTTAGGGGGGTTGGGTAGAGGAGGGTCAGGCGGTCTGGTGGTGTTAATTTGGTGGTGAATGGAGAAGGTTGAGTTTTGGCCGGAAAACTTTGGTTGAAGATTCGACGAGTTTGGTTGGGGTTCGAGGGAAACGGGTTGTGGATCTGTAACGAGGAGGAGGAGAAGAATAGGAGGTGTAATTTTGGACGGAAATGGAGGCCGGCCACCGCCGTGAGGCGATTTCCGGCGGCGGAACACGGCGGCGAACGGTGGCGTTACGCCGGAGATATCAAGGATGGTCTGTGGTGGGGAATGAGGGGTAGGGGGGGTGAATTCCGACCTTTATATATTAAAAACCTCGTTAGTTCTCAATCGTTGGATCAAAAGAATCAATGGCTGAGATTGAAACTAAGCCAAACGACGTCGTTTAGAGGGTAATAGAAGCTGGACCGGTTCAGGGGTGATTTTGGGCTGGGTTGGAACGGGTTTAGGGGGTCTTGGGCTGGGTATTGACACGAAAAATGGCCCAAATTGGCCAATCCTTTCAAATTCTTTTGTTTATTTTCTTCTTTTCTTTTTTGTATTTTATTTTCTGGTTTTATTAAATGTAAGATTTAGAATAAAGACCCAAATGGATTCTAAAATTACACTAATTAAATTTCAAAATCAAACTAATTCCTAATTTTAAAAGAAAATTTAAGACAGATTTTTTTTTAAAAATTAAGAGTAGAAATGCAAAGAACCATTTTTGTTATTTTCTTTATTTTGTAATATTAAAATGCATACTATTTGTATTTTTGAAATTATATCAATTAAAATTCACACAAAATGCAAACAATACACAACATCATGCAATTAATTCCCTAAAATTCTAGTAATAAAAGAAAAATCCTAATTCTAATGAATTTATAGGAGTAATTTAAGCGTGGCAAAAATCACGTGCTCACAACATTATCTCCCTTCCATTTCACCACGAGCTCATTAGGAAATTCAAACCTCATAGTTCTAGTCCAACAATCAAGTTTTGCAAAACATGAAAAAAGTCAATCCATTCCCATTATTACATCAAAATCGACCATCCCCAATTCAATAAGATCGGCCATGGTATCCCTACCACATACCGTGACAACATAACCCTTATAAACTCGTGCAGCCGTAATAGGCTCACCCACCGGAGTAGATATCGAGAATGGTTCATGAAGATGTTCTAGTTCTATCCCAAATTCCATAGCAGTATAAGCGGTAACATAGGACAAGGTGGAACCGGGGTCAATAAGTGCATACACATCATGAGGTTGGACAGTCAGAATACCTGTAACAACATCTGGAGAAGCCTCTGCAGTCTGGTGACCACTCATAGCATAGAACCGGCTGGGTCCTCCCAAACTCTGCACACCACCCCTAGCTGCACCACGCCCCGCGGGTGCTGAGGTACCTCGAGCTGGAGAGGGGGCTGAATATATAGCAGCTGCTGGGCCAGCTGGCTGTGCTATGCCCCTACCCGATCAGTGGCGGGATACACGACAATGCCTCTGAATATGGACCCTCATCCCATATCCATAGCATACGGGTAACTCCATGTAGCAAATCCTTGAGTACATCTTCTCGCACTTAGGGCACGGGGAACTCTGTTGCTGCTGGGATCTCTCTCCTGACTGACCCCGCAGGTAGGATCCCCTGTTGCCCTGACTGGGCCTGAAACGACTCCACTATTGCTGCTGGGTGGGCCCTGATGGCGGTGTACTAGCTGAAGACTATGCAATAGACTGGGACGGCCCTGATGATTCTCCCTTGAAGCTGATCTTCCCCCACCAAGTGACTCTCCCAAGTTGCCTGCAGACCGGGCCTTGCTGTTACCCTTTCTTTCCATCCTGCTCTTTAGTTTATGGTTCTCTGTGGCCTGAGAAAATGCCGCCATCTTCCCATAATTCATGTCAGAGTTCAAGGCAGCTGTAGAAGCCTCATTAATAGTCAAAGGATTAAGGCCCTGAACAAACCGGCTCATCCTGGCCTCCATTGTAGGAAACATGTGAATAGAATACTTGGACAGGCGGGCAAACTCCATGAGGTACTCCCACACACTCTTGCTACCTTGCTTTAGATTCTCAAATTCTGCTGCACGGGCTGCCCTTGTCTCGGCAGGCAGGAAATGATCTACAAAGGCGTCAGCAAACTCGCTCCACCTCGCCGAAGGGCTCCCCTGCTCACGGGAATCTTCCCACAACTCAAACCATGAATCCACCCCTTTCAGACGGTAGGCAACCAACTCTACTCCCTCTGTCTTAGTTGCACGCATAACCCTGAGGGTTTTGTGCATCTCATCAACAAAATCATGGGAGTCTTCCTCGGGATTTGCACCCGTAAACATTGGAGGGTCTAGCAGAAGAAATATGTTTACCTTAGTACTGGTGGAATCCCCTTGCTGGCTAGATGAACTAGGCGCAACATTTAGCCTCTGGGCCTGAGAGTCCACTAGTTGAGTCAGCATCTGAATAGCCCCCCTAAGATCCCCATCAGAATTACCAGAATCGGAAGCTGGGGATGGAGGCAGAAAAGGAATATCAGTGGGAGGGATAGTAGCACCCTCAGCAGATGTAGGAACTGGTGTAGCAGTCGGGGGAATTTCCTCACCCCTCGGGTTCTCTCCCGCATCATCAATTATGGAGTCGACTGCCGCTCCTGGGGTAGCATTGGCTCCTTGTCCAGTTATGGCTTTCTTCTTAGGTGCCATGTACTGAAAGTTGAAGGAATGCACTAGTTAAAGGAGGAATAGTTTCATAATTGCCGCATGATCCAGAATATCAAAGAAGGGTATTGTTCCTAAACGCCCAAGTAGCCTCCAACTTATAGATGTGGTCGACTACACACCGATAAGAAGGACTCTACTAGGCACGGCTCCGAGACATCCCAGGACACTTTAAAACCTTAGGCTCTGATACCAAGTTTGTCATGCCCCAACCTCGGGAGGCGCGACCGATGCTCAATCGAGTGAACCCAACTGATCAAGCCTTTTGAACACTTTCTACCCAACTCAGTATGACAAAGAACACCATGCTTTCATTTATTTAGATAGTGGGAAAGGTCGTACAAATAACATTGCTAGTTCATTTCATATTGCCATATTTAAACCATAGTTATGTTTCCAAGATTTCATACAAATACAGTTTAGAAGAACTAGAGTTTAGAATTATAACACAGTTCATTGACCCATCCATCACCCGTACATAACCCACACAAACGTCTACGGAGCCTCTAATGATACAACAGACAGTTATGATAATGCCGGCAACAAGGCCCCGACTATACCTCAAAAAGTGGAAATTTATAACAAAAGATATACTACATAACCCCTGGAAGAAAAGGGGCTCACCAAAGTTGCTAAACACCATCTTATTACAAAGAGCTATCATACAAGAACAAAGAATTCATAAGGATCAATCAAAAGCTTTAAACGATCACCACATCATCAAATAAAAGGATCATATAACTTTCACATAATTTCCATACCTTTAGGTTGGGGCATTTAATACCGTTCATCATCATTCATAATACCACACCTCTCATGCGCGAAGTCCGATCACGACCCGATCGGCTAGGTTGCCTCATTTGAGACATGTATCTTCATCACAATCTCATTCTCACTTTTTGGATTCAATATCAGCACAATACCACCATGTGTGCGGCATGGCATCCGATCACGGCCTATCGGCTAGACCGTCTTACCAAGACATTGTTCCTTTTTTCATTAATCATCTCATTTCAATCTTTATTTCACATATATCAATTCATAGGAACTTGGGGCCACAATTATCACATCATACTTGGCACTAGGCCACATTACATAACTCAAGCGCTTTTTCCCCACATTTCACATCACTTCCACTTTCAACGTTAACCTTGCAATTTAGGATAATAGGCACATACAAGAGCAATTAGAGTTGTAAGCATAGAGAAGATTTCACATAGGTTGGCATAACAATCTCAGTTTAAACTAGACTTGAAGTCTAGGCATTTCAACACATGGTTCACATTCTTCACACTGTACGCGGTGAAATCAGAGGGCCTGATTCCCCGCCATTAAGCCACTTCGGGGAGGTACCTCGAGACCCTGAGGACATAACGCCACCTCGGTAAGATATCTCGAGACCCCGAGGGTAGGAAGCCACAATTTAGTCCTTTTCTTCGGGGTTTATCAAGACCTGATTCGAGGCTGAGATTGGGATAAATAAAGGAAGCCCCCAAGGCACGCGGATGAGTCTGACAGGACCGACCCATCCCTAGCCTACACTGGGGCATCGAGTCAAGCCATCACATCTTCATATTTCATTAATTAAATATACATGTATTCCGAGTTTCCTCTCCTATATAAAGGGTACTCGCCGTACCTTGTAAGGGACTGATGTTGCTCCCACAATTCTACAAGTGCAATAATATATCTCTTTCTTCTTACCGAAACTCATTTGCTCTTACTGATACTGAGGATATCTCGATATCCTTTGCCTCTATATGTGTTCTTCATTTTTATATGGGTTCTTCATCGTACAAACTCAATTTCGGTTATAACTAGCTTCGTTTGATTATATCTCTAGTTGTTAGATTACTCCCGAGTGTCCCCGACAACCCGAGCTCGACCTCGAGGTCGACCTCGAAGTCCCAATCGACCAAGCTTATGCCCAGGTAGCAGACCCTTTGGTTTGGTTGTTACCTCATTTATCTCCCCCCCCCCCCCCCCATCGTTAAAAATTCATAATACTAGCACCATCTGCTCTAACAAACTAGCTTGGGAATTGATCACGTATTTTTAGAGTCCAATTTAATAAATTTAATTGTCGTTACCATTTTCACGGTAAACAGTTTGGCGCCCACCGTGGGGCTAAAAATAATAGTGATTATTTTCTTGCTAGTTTCATCGCGCAAACGCATATCATTTTTCACACTTTTTCTTGTCCAAGATCCTTTGATTTCAGGTAAAAATGTCTGGCTCGGTGAACAGAGCTGAGAACGACCGCCTCGAAGATCACGGGGAAAATGGTGTAGCTATCCCAGCCGCCGGAGCACCACTACAGGATCCCGATAACGCACCCGAACCAATACTAGCTGACGCCGACTCACAGGACGCACAACAAGTCAACAAAATTTCTCACGCCGACAGAAGCATGCGACACCGCGATCGACAGGAAGTTCGAAAAACCCCGGCCCGGGAAGAACAGGAAGTTAGTCTGCACGATATTTTTAAAATGTTGCAGGCACAGCAGTTGGCCATTGCTCAGTTGCAAGGCCATCCGAGGACCCCCAACATAGCAACACCGGAGACAGCTTCCCCCGACGAGCGCACCAACCCTCACATATACACGAAGAAAAACTATGACTTTCAAGATGACCCCGCCACATAAACATACGCCGATGTCATCGAAGCAGCAGCGGCAGAAACCGACAAGTCGGAGGCCGAACAAAGAAAGGAAGAAACACCACAAGATATCGCATCCTGCTCCCTGATAGGACTGGGATCGCGTCCGGCTTCGGATGAACAGACAACCCTGGCCTTTACTCGGGGTTTAAACAGAGCATACCCGTCGACCCCAGGTCGTTTCAAACGACGTTTAGCCAGATACCCGGCTGAGAGTTGGCCGTGCGTCCGTACCCAGCACCGACCACTAATCAGGGCCGTGGGCGGCCATCCAGATTCCTCTGCAGAAACAGCACACCTAAGCAGGCCTTCCACGAAGAAACTAATGCCAAATGGATGGAGATACCATCCATGTGCCGCTAATGGGATGAACGCCCCAATATCCAACATACCTCGCAATGGTAGGGGAGTAGTTCGAGGGCGACTCCCCCGGGGAACCTCCAGCGGAACCAGATTCGGTGAGGCACAACCGGCATACGAACCCAATCCAGCAGAGTGTGGGCTCAACATTTTTATGCCAAATATCGTGGTCACCCTAAGTGAAACTAGGAACACTGAGCAACTCAGACCTACTCAACCAAGGCCCCTTCAAAGCAACCACAACCCGACGCGGAATCCGCAGGACGCAAGCGGCAGCGGGGCAACAAATGAATCCCATCCCGAATATATGACAGCCGTGCTACTCAGTCAAATTCGCCGACGAGTACTATCGAACGGTCAGGCTCAAATCTGGCCCCGAGGAAAGAAGACTACCGGGAAGGATGAAGTAAACAAGCCGCGACGTATCACCGCGACAATGGAGGAGCGGCGACGCCCTCCGAGAACTCATGACACGAGAAGCAAAAATACCCGCCACCGGGAAAAAGATAGATCCAGGGAAATATTTCCAAGGATACTCTCGAATCCAGGGAAAGGGGCACCACGACTCCACCCCAGCGTCACGTCGGCACATTCGTAAACCTCTCCCTCATTCGCTTAATCTTAAAATAAATCATGTGCTCATAGATTCAGGAGTTCGGTCACCCGCAACTACGGTATCAAACCAAAGGTCAACAGGGCGGTCCGCATTAACGAACCAAATCGCCCCCACATCCTGAATCCTTGGTGAACTCCAAGCAACAAGTCACCGAAAAGTCCATTCTCTCAATATAGCCTGCCTGAATCCGAGCTGGGACCTCGGGCTTTACACTATCAAAAGAAGCGCAAAGTATAAACGTTTTATTCGGGCGACCACCGACACTCTACCCGAAGGCGTCGACGGTCTCATCTCGACAGAGGAGCGAGATTCCTCGCAAAGGGTAGAACTAGAATAAGCCGACAGGGATACACCGAGTCCCGGAACATCGCCTACACACCCCGCAATAAGAAAGAACTGCTTTCGCTCCTTCGTTTTCCTTTTACTAACTTGAACGCAGACAGCTGGCTAGGATGTTCGGAGGTTCTCAAGACTCTACCTGGAGATTCCTAGACCGCATATAGGCGACCGCCGTATTTTGTCCCTTCAGCCGGGATTTTGCCCCGAAAGGAACCTAGTCGGCAAGATTACTGGCAGAACAGCATACCAGAAGAAGGTTCGATGATGCCACAGGCGTTATTCCGATAGCCCAGCAACGAAAGATGGTTTGCCTCTAAGAGCGTCCCCCTTGGAATGACCCAGATACGGAGGACTGAACCCCCATCGGGAATTATATGCTGGGCCAGAATGGTCCGAGAAGCCGTGCACGCACGGATTGAGTTCACAATGGCGAAACAATGTACATCTATACCAAGCAATAAAAGGATATTTTCTCGGCATATTATTCTCCGAAAAAAGAAATCTCAAGTATATTCCCGGCAGGGGGCTCCCCTCCACCGACTGCATTCCGAAATACTCGGGACTCGGTGTCTACAACTAGGCACTCGCGCGATCTCAGGATCGAAACTCCGGGCTCATAAAGCCCCTACAAGGCAACTCTGAGCTCACAAGAAGCGGTCTTCACGCTTAAACAACTTGATGACTCGGAGACTGTCGTCAATCGCCATATGCTGGAAAATCCAAAACTGTAAGACCCTTAACGGGCAGCCTCGGCATAACCAGGTCCATTCTACATCACCCAAAAACTGTAAGACCTCAAAAGGCATGACAAATTGTAAGACCTCAACAAGAATGAAAATCCCGAAGTTTAGGCTATACGTCGCATTTGTAAGAATCCCGAAAGGGCATACCCTCGATGTAGACGCCTAAACTATCACACGGGATCAAAAATGGCTACGGCCAAACGCACATGACTACGGTCAAAACGGCTGATACTGTCGAAATAACGTGACTCGGGGATGCCCGACCGTCGCTAAAATCGCAGGCCACAACTTCGAATATATTTCGGAAAGAACCGGTTAAAACAGGCTTCCCTCAACAGGCAAACAACGTGCAATGAACCTTCTGAGGTGCTCGAAATATCGCCGATAACGACTTGAAATCGAGGTTCTTCTAGACCGACAACGGGTCAGGAAAAAGTCTTTCAAAAAAGACATTAACGAGCGGAAAACAAAGCCTACAAAAAGCCCACAGGCAAAAACAGCATAAGAGCCATTGTCGTCAGCTAAGCAATCCTACAGGCCACATATCGAAAGGTCTCTACGACCATAAAGCGTAAGAGCCATTGTCGCCAGCCAAATTGACAACTTGAGGATTAAAGTGAGCTCGAATCGTAACTCGATTCGGAGACCGGATCCAAAATAGTTAACTAAACAAGCCTATGGGGCCATATATCAAAAGGTCTCTATGACCAAAAAGCGTAAGAGCCATTATCGCCAGCCAAATTAACAACTTGAAGATTAAAGTGAGCTCGAATCGTAACTCGATTCGGAGACCGGATCCAAAATAGTTAACTAAACAAGCCTACGGGCCACATATCAAAAGGTCTCTACGACCAAAAAGATTAACAGCCCTTGTCGCCAGCCGAAACTAACAGCTTGAGGGTCAATTAAAGCTCGAATCGCAACGCGACTCGGAGACTGGACCCTAAATAAGTTAAAACGACCAGACGCCCAAAGGCAAGAAATAAAAGCCGACGCCGCCAACCCAGACGAGCGCCAATCTCGAGGGTAAATCAAGCTCGAGTCGGATCCCGACTCGGAGACTGAACCCAGCAACGAGCAAAGCATACAAGCCTCACGACAAGTCCGGGATCGAATCGACCCAATTGAAATTCCAACAAACGGAAATACAAAGAATATAAGTTGTGGGGTTCCCCCTCTTATTGCTATGTATTGACGACAAAGTGTGGCCCTAACCTGCGCAGAATATTGAAAACCATACGTACATAACACAGGAGGCAAGAAGCGATCATTCCGCTTTTTCCGGTAGTCATAGCCCAGCGGTTTCCTCCTAATCATCCTCAAGCATCGGACAACAGAAACTTGGCATCGTGCTCATCTCCTTTGGCTTGCTCGATCTCCCTCGAATGGTCAAAGCCCCTTGCGTGAATCTCCTCAAAGGTTTCCCTCTGGGATCTGCACCTCGCATACTCTCTGTTGTTTTCGGCACGATCGAGGGTCTTCTGCAACTCAACTTTAGCGGCATCGGCATTCCTCGAGTAAGCCGCCATTTTCTGCCCCGACCTGGTATCATGCATCACCACCTCGGCTCAAGCATTCACCACCTCGGTTTTTTCCCTCGAAAGATCGGATGACAGTTACATGATCATCTTTGCCCGGGCAGAGTCATTCGCAGAGCAGCCTGAATTAGGGCGGAAACCCCAGCCCGAGCCCTCTTTTTTGCCTTGGAATGGATATTCACGCACGCCTGTAGCTCGGTGAAGTCACGTTTAGCTTTGCCGACTTCGCCCCAAAGTTGCTCCATTTCACTCACCATGTCCTCCAACTGAAAGAACAACACGTCATGACGGCAAAAAGGGATTGCAATTTAGCACAAAATGCAGGATACATGTTCCTCCAAAAGGGCCTCCTGGACCCGACTCCGGTCAGCCTCACGCCGTAAAGAGACGAGCTCGCTTTCCTTTGCCGCACAAAGACGTCTTAAGGTTTTCTCCCTGTCCCGAGCATCCCGCAATGGGGCCTCACAACAAAGCGGTTCTGCTCTAAGCCTGTCAAAAACCTGAGAAAGAAAGTCAGGTGGGTAAAAAGAAAATGGAAGGACGTAAGTCCGAAACATCCTTACAGCAACTGAAACTCACCATCAAGCCAAAGCGATGAGCCTCGCCGAAGGATGAAGCAATGTCCGATGATACCCCAACCCCGGGAAACTGCCGATCGGCCGCATCATTTCCCCTTAACCGCCGCGAAAAGGTCACCCCATCACAGGCCTCCTCGCGCCCTGGGACATCGTTCCTTTTTCCAACGCTCTCTAGCTCCGGGGTCAACGATCTCTTTTCCTCCCTCGGGGAATTCGACCTCACCTCGAAGAGACTCCTGGTACCTGCAACAGATAAACCAAATGAGACAGCAAGAAGGAAGCCACTCCTTAACAAGCCAAGACGACGAACACCTACCATGGTGCTTCACCTCCTACCTCCCCTTTGATAGATCTCGCCATCGACGCTGGTTGTAAATCGAGCAAGCTGCTAGCTTACGGGACCATTCGGCTAAGTCCGGGATCTTGCCGAGCAACCAGCGAGTTACTATGAACAAAGAGAAGAAAGACACCGTTACAGGGCCAACCCCATGCTGAGTTAAAAAACAGTTCAAACTAAGCACTTACGCGTGAGGTTCCATCTCTCAGGAAACGGCAAAAATTCTTCGGGTATAACATCGGTTGTCCGAATTTGCACGAACTGATTCATCCATCAGCAGTCCTCGTCCCCCTCGCTGCCAATCTTAGGAACTCTAGCGGATCTACGCTGGAGAGCGATCAGGCCCCGATAACACAATGGCCGATACAACCTCACGAGATGGCTAAGGGTGAATTCTATCCCGGCCCAGTCAGCAATGTATCTCATCGAGCGCACTATTCTCCAAAGAAAGGGATGAACCTGCGCCAACGTTACTTGATACCTCTGGCAGAAATCAAGCACGACCCGATACAGGGGACCCGACGCGAAAGCGTGGACATACACACTCAAGAACCCCTCAGCGTATGTCATTATGTTCTCCTCGGGGGAGGGTACTCGCAAGATTGTACCCTCCCTCCATCCGCATTCTTTCCTAATCATCCCGAGGTTTTCCTCCATCACCGACGAAGTGATCCTCGACACATGCTCTCGATGACCTGGAACATTGGGGGGTTTCCCCGATGTGGCGACTTTCCTCGAGAGAGGGCGACCCGGATCTTGTTCCCCCAATGTCGGAATGATCCACCGGTACCAACCAAAGGCGGAGCGTAGTAGGGACCCTTTTCCGTCCAAGGATCAGCAATCGAGGAAGCAGCCATGACTACAGCAGGACAAAGGCAAAGAAGATGAGGATCCTGGCAAGAACTCTCTGAGGGGGGGAGCGGAAGAACTCGCGCAAAGCAAAAGGCTCTGCAGAGAAGATAGGCTTATCAAAATTTGTGAAATTACCGTTTGAAGGGCTGATGAGTAAATATATAAAGGTTGAGCGACAGCCGCTCGGTCGTCCAAAGGGGCCAATAAATCCTGGCCATATTAACATCGCCTTCTCCTTGGGGAGTGCACTGGCAGAATCATGTCAGGTGCCCGCATGACTAGTAAGATCGAAGAGCCTCGGGAGATCCCCGACATCACAAAAATCGAATCCGGAGAAATTATTGAATCCGCTTCAGGATACGGCCAGCCTCAGAGCCCCGAAGGACCGATACCGAAACGCAAAGGTAGGGGAGAAAGAGGAGGAATGGACAGAACAAAAACCCTTTTTTATTCATGTCAACAAGAAGATAAAAACGTCTGTACACTGTTTGCTTCCCAGGAAGGGAACAGATAAAGCAAAAGGGGATACACAAAAGGCCAGGTGACTACTCCTCGCTACTGTCATCTTCGCCCCTATCGGGAGTGTTCAAGAGCACCAGTTTTTCTTCCATCACACGAGACTCCTCCAAATCGGCAGACAGCTCGAAGCCTCTAGTCTCGAGTTGTTCTAGGATTTCCCTCTTGGCCTTTGCTTTGGCATACTCGACAGCTCGAGTTAGTCTCTGGTCGGCTGCCATGGACTTATCACGAACCATCATATGCGCCGTGGTCGCATCCTCCTTATAAGTAGCAGCATCTTTTTCGGCCTCAGATTTTGCCGCAGCAAAGGCAACGTTCTCCCTACGAGTGTCTGCTAGAAGGTCTCGAGATGTCGCCAATTCCCCGGCTATAACCTCATTTCGCTCTTCCAGCCCGAAAATCTCCGTCTCCAGCCGAAAAATCCGCGAGCTACTCTGCTCGACCTGCGAGGAAGGACTGGCTGATAAATATATGAATCCAGAATATACGCGAATGCGGGGCAAAGGGACGAGTATGAACGAGGCAGAATACCTGAGCAGCAAGAGCAGCTTTTTCCTGGAGCGCCACCTCTAGAACGCCTCGAAGCTCCCCCAACTCTCTATCCCCCTGGGCACCACGCGCCTCCGAGTCCCGAAGTTTTGAAGCAAGATTGTCATGCTCCTTCTCACGGAAAGAAAGCTACCCCTGGAGTCGAAGGATGGCGTGATCGTACATCTCCTTACACTGCGACATAATGAGGAAAGATAAACAAGGCATCGAGAAAATTCCCGGGAACAGAAAGAAGACATGCAAGGGAAGACTATCACCTGCTGCAGAGACTTCTCCGCCGCACTAACAGCACCGGGGATATCGAGGTCGACCTTAACGATCACGCCGTCAAAAATATTGGCGATGAAATTCCCCCCTTTGGAAGAAGTCCCGGCTTTGGCACCGACCATCCTTTCGGCATCTCTCACCTCCGCAGAGGAGATAGGATAGTTCGAGATCAGATCATTCAAATCGCCAATTTCTCCAAATAGCGACCCGCTCTCCCGAATGGCCCCGAGCTCCAGTCTCTCAATATCAGCTCCAACAGTTCTCCCCTCGAGGGTTGCGCCGGATCTGACCGCACGAGTCGAGGCCGAATTAGCGTTATCTTCAAGGGTCCTTTGCC
The DNA here is from genome assembly GCF_001879085.1 of Nicotiana attenuata. NCBI lineage: Eukaryota > Viridiplantae > Streptophyta > Magnoliopsida > Solanales > Solanaceae > Nicotiana > Nicotiana attenuata. The sequence goes on along the minus strand of NC_031999.1, from coordinate 59,259,090 downwards.
TATCGGCTCGACCAGAACCAGCCGTGCCGGACTTAGCAGCCTCCGATCAGGGCGCCTGCAAAATCCATCGTGCTGGGCTTTGCTCTCCTCCTCAGCGGACTCTCCTCATCGTCCTCCCCTTCAACATCAGGGTTCGACCCAGAAGTTAGAGCAACAGTCCTGTCGGAATGAGCGACGACTGCCCTGCCTTTCCTTTTCTTGCTCGTATCGGACTCCAAGGCCTTTACTTCGCTGCCGGGGGGTGGCCTCATCTGCATATTTTCGCCAAGGCCTGCACCAACGCAAAAATCATTATACGATTCGGAAGGAGACACGAAATACGAAGCACAGGTGACCACGGAGCCTCACCATGATTCTTGGCCACCCAATGACCCTTAGCCAGGACGGTCCAAGACCTAGTATGGTACGGGAACTTCTTGTCCAAGCGACTTATCCATCCCGGCAAATCCGGGATCACCTCCGGGTACCAGGCAACGGCTGCAGAAAGCGCAAAGAAGCCATTATGACAAAAGAAAGGGGAGTCAAGGAGCGGTTAAAGGGGAAATTCACTTACGCTGAGCGTTCCACTGCTCCGGAAAGGGCATCTTCCAGGCCAGGATGATGTCTGAGGTTCTCACTCGGATGAACCTTCTCATCCACTCTCGGTCTTTCCCCTCATCAACGCTCGTAAAGAAAGATTTCTTGGACCGGTGGCGGAGCTTGATCAAGCCCCGATACAGCTGAGGGCGATACAGTCTAATTAAATGGTTGAGGGTAAAAACCTCGACTGTGATCCCTTCGGTAAAATGCCTAAGCATCAACACTATCCTCCAAAAGGATGGATAGATCTGGCCTAGAGTCACCTGGTATCGGGCGCAGAAGTCAAGAATAACCGGATCAACTCCCAACGAAGGAGCTTCTACGGATTTATCAGGGCCCAGGGTAAATGGGTAAGTGTACACGTGGAGAAAACCGTCCTTGAAGTCGGTGATGCTATCATCGGGGCCAGGAATCTCCACCTTCACTACCTCGCTCCACCGACAATCCTTCCTAACGCTATCAACATCGGTCACGACGCTAACATGTCGAGAAACATGCTCGCACCGACCCGGTATAGATGAGGTAGTCTTGACATCAAAATCCTTCGACGTATCAATGTTTGGAGGAATCCATTGCTTTAAAGAAGGAGTGGACCTGTTGTCCCCCTCGAGTGAACGGGAAGACGACGCGGTGTTGTTCCGACGAGGGACCGTAGTTCTAGCCATGAAGAATGGTAAAAATCCTTTTACAAAAGAGGGAGGATATCAAATAGCGGAATTTCAGTTTGCGGGATGGTAAAAATTGTGGGGATAGCAAGGCCCGAACGACCGGTACATTTATAGTAACTGCTAGGGAAGCGGAAAAGGCAAACCTGCAGCAGTTCCTAGTTCCTCGATTGCCGCATCTGACGGCGGCCCTGACGGTCCTCTGAAAAGTGGCATTGAATGCTCTTGAACAGCTTATATCATAGCAATGATAACCTCGAGACGACGATTCAATATCGTTTCCTACTACTTCATCTTAGAAAACGTGGAGACTATCTATACGTGGTGAAATCAGAGGGCCTGATTCCCCGCCATTATGCCACTTTAGGGAGGTACCTCGAGACCCTGAGGACATAACGCCACATCGGTATGATATCTCGAGACCCCGAGGGTATGAAGCCACAATATAGTCCTTTTCTTCGGAGTCTATCAAGACCTAATTCGAGGCTGAGATCGGGATAAAGAAAGGAAGCCCCTAAGGCACGCGGATGAGTTTAACAGGACCGGCCTATCCCTAGCCTATGCTGGGGCATCGAGTCAAGCCATCACATCTTCATATTTCATAAATTAAATATACATGTATTTCGAGTTTCCTCTCCTATATAAAGGGGACTCGCCCTACCTTGTAAGGGACTGATGTTTCTCCTACAATTCTACAAGTGTAATAATATCTCTCTCTTCTTACTAAAACTCATTTGCTCTGACTGATACTAAGGATATCTCGATATCCTTTGCCTCTATATGTGTTCTTCATTTTTATATGGGTTCTTCATCGTACAAACTCAATTTTGGTTATAACTAGCTTCGTTTGATTATATCTCTAGTTGTTAGATTACTCCCAAGTGCCCCGACAACCCGAGCTCGACCTTGAGGTCGACCTCGAAGTCCCAATCGACCAAGCGTACGCCCGGGTAGCAGACCCTTTAGTTCGATCGTTACCTCGTTTATCTCCCCCCCCCCCCCCCCCCCCCCC
>NC_031999.1:59160246-59256814 GCF_001879085.1 Nicotiana attenuata | reverse complement strand
CGAACCTACGTACCAACGACGTACGCCCGGTACCGGGTACAGACCTTAACCGTTTCGTACTCGTTACCTCCGTTACTTATCCCCTACCCCCCCCCCCCCATCGTTAAAATTCATAATATTAGCACCATCTGCTCTAACAAACTAGCTTGGGAATTGATCATGTATTTTTAGAGTCCCATTTAATAAATTTAATTGTCGTTACAATTTTAACGGTAAACACACACATCCTTTAATTACCAAGAATAGTATATTGAACACATTGAGACACACCTTTCACGTATATATTTGCAACAGCGTATCATGTGAAATAACAATCAATACATCAATCAAATTTCGGTCTTACAACATTTGCATGGACACCAAAGGAGCTCAAGTTATAAGAAGAGGGGGTTTTAGCCATACATACCTCTATCGAGCTTTCCTTAAATTCATACAAAATTCCGGAACTCTTAGCAACTTCGATCTATTTTATGAGAATTACAAGTTGAACTAAAAATTAGAAAGATGATTAAGATTCTAGCTCATTTGAGTATACTATCAAGCATTAAGTGTGCATTGTGATTTTAGGATCTTTTTGTGAGAGGTTCTATCATCCTACAACCCCATTTGTTATATTTTTAGCTAACTATCTCCCCATACCCTATTATCATTCATGCATGCAAGATAATCAATCCTTATACCCATGAACCCACTTGTTAATCACTTAATTTAATGGGAATTGCGAATTAAGGTTAGGGCACAAGTTCTTACCTTTTAGGATGAAGGCCTAGCAATTTTACTTGAAAATCTTCAAAGATTTGGGCAAGGATTGTAGTGACTTGGTGAGAATTAGTTTCTCCCTCTAGAACTCCTTCTCCACTCTAAATGCAGTAAAAATAGCATAAAGGGGTCTAATGGGGTGTTTTTAATGAGATGGGGTCGGGTCTTAAAACTTAGAAAATAGGAGCCCCGACTCAATCTGCAGTCGCGTATGCGACCGCATAACTGATGTGCGACCCGCAAAAGGGACCGCAAAATGGCCCTCAGAACTTGAACATTTTGCCCGGGTATGCGACAAAAATGCGGTCCGCATACCACTTCTGCAGTCGCATAATGCACCGCATAACTACCCCTCGCAAAATTCCAAGGAGGTTATGCGATGACTATGCGGCCAGCATATTGATTATGCGATCGCATAATTGGCTTCATAGTTGACCTCAAAACTAACCAACATCCTGCCTCACTCTGCGGCAACTATGCTGACTGCATAGCTATTATGCGACCGCATAATGGACCGCAGAAACGCGCTTTTCTGAAAAACATTTTTCCTTAACTTTTTAACGCACAGATCGATCCAAAAGGTCCTAACTGCGGTGAGCTTGCGAGCCGCAAAGAATTCTGTAAATTTCTAACACATATTCCTAACTTGGCACTACGAGATTTCGGGTTTTTGAGTAAAAATTTTACGGGGCCTTACATCCTCCCCCACTTAAGATCATTCGTCCTCGAATGAGGATCAAGGTTCACTCATTAGCAACCTTATGCAACTTCATCTTTTTCACATCATGAAACATATCAACAGCCCCAAATTTGGCTAACTCCCTAAATTTCATAAAATTTTGCCAGAGTTTCCTTTGTAACTAGGTCTATCCACCTGTTAGAGAGCCCCAAAAACATATCCTAACAGCATATACACAATCCATAGACATGACATAATTCGTAACGACACCAACCATGGCCCCATAGGCGACATATAACCAAAACGGAACAGTTTTACATAGACCAAATCATGAGTTACAGAGTTCATAGGAACCAAATTCATAGGATCTATTACATGGCTATACAAACAAATGCAGGTACTTATTTTTCATTTCTTTCTCGGCTTCCTAAGTGGATTCCTCAAACTGCTGGTTCCGCCATAACACTTTCACGGAGGCAATTTCCTTATTTCTCAACTAGCGGACTTGCCTGTCAAGAATGGCAACTGGAATTTCTTCATATGATAGTTCTTCATTAACCTCAATAGTTTCAACCGGCACAATAGTGGACGGATCTCCCACTACCTTCTTCAACATAGACACGTGGAAAACTAGGTGTACCAATGACATCTCGGGTGGCAGCTCGAGCTTGTATGCCACCTGACCAATCCTCTGAATGATTTTGTACGGTCCGACGTACCTCGAACTCAATTTTCTCTTCTGTCCAAACCGCATGATACCCTTTATGGGGGATACCTTCAATAATACCTAATCATTTTCTTTGAACTCCAAATCTCTGCGATGAATGTTTGAATAAGACTTTTGGCGACTCTGAGCATTTTTCAAGCTTTTCTTAATACTTTTGACTTTCTCCGTGGCCTGATGCACAGAGTCCGCCCCTATCAATTCAGCTTCTCTAACCTCGAACCACCCAATGGGAGACCTACATGTTCTACCATACAATGCCTCAAATGGTTCCATCTGGATACTAGCATGGAAGTTGTTGTTATAAGCAAACTCTATGAGTGGCAAATGATCATCCCAGCTACCTTTGAAACAGGAACACAAGCACGCAACATGTCCTCGAGCGTCTGAATAGTCCGCTCTGCTTGCCCGTCGGTCTGAGGGTGACGGGATTTATAAGAGACACATGAGATATCTATCCAACAAGTTTGACAGGTACAACTCCCTATCAGTATCATACTATGAATCCATTCCAAAAGGGAGAAACAAAACATATGAACTAATCACAAAGGATCACATCCAAAGATAACTCCACCGCGGCACGTTGCCCAGTCCAAACATACCAATCCACACGAAAACACGAGGATCCCATCATCAACTCTAAATCATAAATAGAATAGACACCACACCAACCAAAAACCTTTCACTAACTCAATTCCGAGGAACAAAATCACAACATGTAACGGACTTCATATACCTCCAGAGCACCTAAATCACAAGTCGTAGCCAACCCATTCAAGATCACATCAAAACCTACCATATTAAGAAACAGAAAGTTCATCCTAGTCTCATAACTCTCAATAGTAAACAAACCAGAAAGATAGACACGGTCTACCATAATAGAATATCAAAAAGGGTGGAGACACAAAAACAGTATATAGGAATCACGAAATATATCCATATATGAAGCAAGATAGGATGAATCATACCAATAAATAGGACCCGAATCAAATAAATATAATTCATCTCTATAACAAACCGGAACCATAACTATAGCAGCAATATCTAGATCAGCAGCCTCAGCCCTACCCGGGAAAGCATAACAACGAGCCTGGCCACCCCTATAGGACGCCCTCTACCGGCCGGTTCTCCACCTCTAGCTAGTTGTGCAAGTGGAGTAGCAAATGGAGTGGAACCCATAGCCTGAGTATTGTGATGAAGTCCAGCTCTCTGGAACCTAGGACAATCTCTCATGATGTGCCTGGTATAACCACACTCATAAAAACCCCTCTATGGGCGTGGCTGTTGGTACTGAGTTCGTGCCGAATGACTGGAATAATCATTGTTGGAACCCTGTGTAAAAGGCACACCGGAAGGTTGTTGTTTGATACAAGTGCCCTGAGGTCCCTGGCTAGCTGGATCACTACGAGTAACCTAACGTTCGTGTTGAACTGGCCGACTGACAGAGCCCATGATGGGTCAAATCCAAGAGTAGAATCCATTAAATCATCCAGAACCTCGAGGTCTCTTGGCCTCCCTATCCCCCCTCTTGACCACAAATATGCTCTAACCTCCCGCAATCTCCATAGCTTTGTTGAAATTGAGTATCAATCTCCAACTGTCACGCCATCCCAAGTCTGAGACCATAACTGGGCCCCTCGATAAATCTACGGGCTCTCTCTCTAACAATAGAAACCAAAACAGGTGCATGACGAGATAGCTCACTCAATCTCATAGCATACATGGACACAGTCATAGTCTCTTGGCTCAACTGCTCAAACTCGATGCGCCACGCATCTGTGAGGGACTGTGGAACGAACTCCCTCAAAAATATATCAGAGAACTGAGTCCAAGTAAGTGGCGCTACATCAGCTGGCCTACCCTCCTCATAAGCCGGCCACCATTAATATGCCGACCTCGTTTACTGGAAAGTAGTAAGGGCAACCCCGATCACCTCCACAATGCCCATAGGGAGCAGAATACGGTAACGCTAGTTTAGAAAACCCTGTGCATCCTCAGAAACTGCACCACTAAATGTAGGAGGAAAATACTTCTTGAATTTCTTAAGTCTTTTCTACTCCTTGTTTGATTCCATTGGCCTTACCTTAGGCTGAACCACGATAATGGGTTGTACTAGCATAACAAACATAACCTGATCAACGTGAGCCCGCTGCTCTGGAGTATCGACGGTGGGAGTCTGAGCTTCTCCCCTGGCTTGAGAAGTAGCTAGTATGACTGGGATCAATTGTGCCTGAGCCATTATGCCGAACATACTCAGAGAATGTGTCAAGATCTCCTGAAGTCCTAGGGTAGCAACAAGCTCCTCGAGTGCCTGCTCCCCGAATGTTGACTAATGCACTTATCATTTCATAACCTATGTCTTCCGTATACTTTAGTACCCTTCTTGCCATCTAGGCAACTGTTCTATGAAAAAATCCAAAAGGCTAGGGAATTTACCCCTTTATGCCTCTTTCTCACACCACGACTTGTGGTCGGAATCCTTCCAATCTCGTAACTGTTGCTACCTTCTATCATGCAGCCTGTACGACTCTAACCTTGTAAGTGAGCTTATGCGATTCTTCTCTCCTTTTTCCTCCAGTTTTGAGACAATCTCTAGGCCTCACTTTGTAAACATATACAGAGCTTGACAAGATGTCCCTCTATAGGTATACTGAATTTCATCGCTTCGTACTTTGTCGAATTTACGAATATTGCTATATCTTATTTCATAGACCCGATTATCGATCTACCCGACTTTACTGCATCTAGTTAGGTCATACCACACCATAACTCATACTTCGATTTATCATTACTGAGGTCTGCTACCGAACTCCAGGTTATTCTTGCTGCTTATCCTATATGCATAAATAAGTTCTTTAACGCTTCTTCATTAGTGTTCATCTTAAGACTGATGGCCTAATCTCATATCATGCTTTGTAACTTTTATCTATCCATTGTTGGTTCATCTCAATGTTGATCTACAATCTACCATTTATAACTTGAAACTTCTTATGTAATACATTGCCACTAGGGCTTACGTCTCATTGGGGGATATTCGAAGTGACTTGCCTAATCCACCTAAGGGCGATATTATACTTTAATAACCGTATTTTATAGCATCCCAACGTGATTCATCTTATGGGTGGGGTTATTCTAATTCCATGTCGTCCATGAAATCCCTTTTTTATTGAAACCATTACCCAATCTAAGGCCCAAATGTCGTCCTTTATCTATCTTAATTACACCCTCATTCTACTACTAGAGCAGCATTCCATCTCTTCTAAATTTTATTAGTCTTAGACTCCTTTGAGTTCATTCAGGCTATACTGAGCTTTCTATAACTTAGAGAAACCATTAGCTCTCTTGTTTTCATGGGCTTAATCCTGAGGACTTATCCATTCTTGTAACCTTCTCACTCGCCCTTTCTTATCCTTACTCTTGTCTTCTTAAAACCTTATCGCTTTACCATACTTTAGCTTGCAACCTACACATATGTATTTGTATTACTCGCAACCTTCCTTCAACTTTCTTGCACCATAGATTTCCTTGTGTTATTATGGAACATCAAGCGAGAAATCACATCATCTCTCTGTCTTTTTTACTCTCTTAACTAGACCTCTCAGTACCCAGTAACCATGGGCTGGAAGATATGCCACTAACGATGCCACTATCATTCCTGGACACTGAATCCCAGCACTTCTAGCCTTCTATAAGTAGGACTATTCACCACCTTCTGCATTTGAGTATCTCGTACGTTGTTCACCTTTACCGTACTTACCTTAAAATCTCGCATGACATCTTCTATCTCTTTCATGACCTCCCTTCCATATAGGATAATTCACATCCACAACTTGAAGCTCTACTATAATACTTGCACCAGAGGTGCATACACAATCCAGTGGGAGCTGAATACTGACTTCTTATAAGGCTGGTACTCTTCTAACTGGCTTTATCGTAGAGCCGTTATAGAATATGGTGGTTGTACTATCTCTCTTGTACCTCGGATATTAAGGGTGATCCTACACTGTTCTCATTCACAATTTCTACAATTTTCTGGGTCTAATAATCAGACTCCTAATTTACTTAGTTGATGTAGTTCTTTAGTTTCCTCTTGCATCTTATCAACCTTTATGTAGGCTTAACCTATCTATCGATTTGCGGCTAATGGTATTAGTTATTAATTTAGCCTTTCGTCGATGCTATGGAATATCCATGATACCATCATCTAACAATTCAATCCTTTGTCTATGACCTGGGCTCAATTATTTAGTTTAACTTATACCAAAGCCTTCTACGGCTTTATGATGTCAATAATGTTGCATTGATAATACTCCAAAATATTAAGTGCATTCATAACGTAACTAACTCTGGATCATTGATCGAATAATTCCTTTCGTTCTATCTCATCTTTCTTTAAACGTAGACAATTACTTTTCCTGGTCTTTCTGCACCCTTGATGCGTGCAAATTTAGCTTATCATAGTTCCCACGCATGCCGAAATGTTTGTGCAACTCATATGGTACTCGAATATTACTTTTGATTTTACTCCCTGCTCATTCGCCACGTATGGTGCCACTTTCTTTTGGAGTGCATACAATTTTGTAATGAGATTGTTTTTACATGACCATTCTCTTTCAAGTTACCATGTTTAGGTTGAATCCTTCTTCTTTATTTCCTCAGCTAGTCTTTCATTGTAGTACTTAGGGAGGACCCTCTGAGTGTTGTAAAGCTACGAGCTTATTACATCGTTTGCTCGAAGGAATTTGATGTCCTTCCTCACCTATAATTATCCTTAGTTACTTACCTCCATACCCTTGTTCCTGTAGGTTGCTTCTGAACTGATATTTTGACTGTCTGCCAGTGGCATTCTCTTTCATTTTCGTAATACTCATACGGTACCATTAACTACCCTAACTCCCATCTGAATATTTCTCAAAGGTCACGATGTCATATCTGCGAGACTGAATTCCCCATGTTGGGGTTCACTATGTTTATCTTGCACGATCTATTGATTTGTTTGTATCCTCTTGTCTATCCAAAACTAGGCTCTTCCTAAATCAACTACTAACTACTTATTGTCCCATTCTCATATCAATATTCTGCATAATCTTTCTTGAGTTATGTCCTTTGTCTTAACTTACGTCTTGTACTGGCTCCTTATTTATGAATAACATCTCGGGCAGTAACCCTTAGTTCCTCTCCTTGACGTCGTGTTTGCATACTGTTCTAGAATCGTAGTATATCTGTAGGCTTTGAATAAGTGCAATCTCATCCCTTTCTCATTTTTATCGGATTCTTCCTTAACCATTCCATAATTACTAGAACCACTTAATTCTAACTTAATGCCATATCACTCCATATTCCCTCCCTTAGGAGATTACTAAGATTTAGCGCTACGGCGATCTACCTATAGATGTTTTACCTATTCATCTTTGGCGTATTTTCACATCATCGATGACCCTTACTTGCCTTGCGGTAATCCTTCTGTACCAAGGATAACAAAATTTCTTACTCACGAGGGTGACACGTAGTGTAACTAGTGCACATAGTCCCTTAAGCTTAACTTTGCTCACATTACTTGCTTTAGGGAAGCGTCTTCCTGAATGACCTTTAAAGGGTATTCTTCTGTCGACCATTCTATTATCGCCGGGACACAATCTCTGAAATTCTCATGATGCCGGCTGTTACTCAGTACCTAATTCATGTTTAATTTATCTTTTTCATCAGTCCACACTGATTTCTATTACTCTGGGGTCTAACTTTTTCTTTGGTAATCACGTTAGAGTCACAGACTTATTTTTTGAAACGAGGATATGACTTTATGGCCTATACTCTTTTCTAGTATCAAGTACTGTCACCTCTCGTATTTTCCTTCCCTTGACTATAGACTCCTTAATACTGTCATTTTTTAATTTACCGTTGTGATCAATGTATCACATCTTTCTTACAATGCTTTATTAACTCTCTTATTTCCCTACTAACATTTATGGCTATCACTTTATTCTCAAAACTCCAACAAGACATTCTTTTGCTTTTAGCTCCCCTTGCTCCATCCACTGGCTCTTCGAGTTGCCTAACATTCTCTCTCTACTAGGGACGGGAGCCATTCTAAGGTAATATTTATCCTTTCCAGGATTGCAGTGCCTGTCTTCAAAATTATTTTTTTAACCACTAGTATTCGTATCAAGCTGTACTATTCTAGAGTGCACCATCTGGGTGTCTCACAAGGAGATTCATTTGCACATTTGCAATACCCTTAGAAAATGTCAACTAACGCAAACAATCCATCCACTATTTTGGGTTAGTCTAACCCCAGTCGAATCCTGATATCCCGTCCTTCTCTTAAATCATATTTGTTAGCTCTCATAGGGCATAATTGAGATAGGTGTGGCCGATTGTACATACATCTATTAATGTTGAAGGTAACTCAAAAGGCTTATATCTCTCTTCCTGAATTATAAATAATGATCATCTTCACTAACTGGGTACCTCGTACCTTTCTTCACCTTGCTTCTTTTACTTGCTGAAACTTGTACCTTCTAATTCGCTCGTTGCTTTTTACCATATGGATGGATAGGTATTCATGCCTTAGGGCTCCTTATCACAAAGCTTACACGTCTTAGTACACACATGTTCTGTTGAAGACCTCACATTTATTCATCATAAGAATGATGCAAAATCGAGTTCCTCTAACTCAACTCCTCCACAACCACATACAATCTCTTACCAACTATCTTTATAGATCTAGGTATTATTGAATTACGAATAAAATAGAGTTTAAGAGTTTGAATTCTTACAACTGAGCCCTATAACACGATTTAGAGTAAGCAGAAAGAGTGACAGTCCTAAATGCCCTGTAGCCTACTGCTTATAGGTGTGGTGCACAACACACCCATAAATAAGACTCTACTAGACACGTGTTGGCCCAAGATCAGTTGAAGTTTTGAAGAATGACAAATGAACTCAGTGAAGGACCAGGTCCATCTTAGGAGACACAGTTGTTATGGCCCATGCACATGAGATGCACGTGAAGAAGATAAGTCCTTGGGGATCAAGCGGCAATATCTTCTGAATATCATCTGACCTGATCGAAAAGATTGCATATGGGATAAGGAGAAGATGTCTCCTTATAAGAAGAGAACACATCCGGATAAGGGTTGGAGTTTGGATTGGTCTAGGACTCAAACTCAATGGAGGATCAGAAATTGAGTTACAATCCAACTCTAATTACTAATCTAATAAATAACTGAGTTGTTCTCTTTTACAGGTATGCACATTTGCTGAAGTTAGGCAAAATTGAGAGCAAAAGAGCAAGGCTATTTTGCAAGCAATTTATGTGAGATTGAGTGTGCACGCCTGCAGCTACTTGAACAAGATAGAAGAACCAGTTTCATTGTGTTTATTCTTATTCTAGTTCAATTGTAGTAGGTGATTTAAAACTTGTACCTTTCTAGCTTTCATAGAAGCAATTATATTAGGTACTTTGAGTATTTAAGTTAGAGTTAACATGGAATTGTCGCAACAGTTGAGGCTGTGTGCCACACTGGGATTAGAGTTAATCCTTAGGTTAGAAGAGTTTTGTAAATGCTGTTTTTGGCTCATTAAGTTTAGTGGATGTTTGGGAAAATCCTACTGAGTAGTAGGTCGTGGTTTTTTCACCTTTTGAGCCAGGTGTTTTCCACGTAAAAATCCTTGTGTTCTTTTATTTTCTGTATTTTAATTCCGCAAACAGTAGTAGTTAGAACACCTAGAAGAACCAGGTTCTTCTAGATCAAAAATTGCGTACCACACACATCACCCCCCTCCCCTCTTGTGTGGTATTGACATTTGGAATATCAATTGGTATCAGAGCAGGTTATGCTTGAAGAGGCTAACACCTTAGGAAAATATCAACATGAGTGCACCACCTGGGAACTGGGAAGGGCAATCCACTGCCAGGCCTCCACTGTTCAATGGACAGTATTACTCATGGTGGAAGAATAGGATAAAGGATCACATCATAGGAGAAGACTATGAACTCTGGGACATAGTCACTGATGGTCCTTTGGCAACTACAATGAAAAATGAGGAAGGAGTGGAAGTGCCAAAGACAAGGGCGAATTGCACTGCTAAAGATTTGAAAAAGTGGGAGAAAAATGCTAAGGCCAAGAAATGGCTTGTGTGTGGACTGGGTCCAGATGAATACAGCAGGATCCAAAGTTGTACTACTGCAAAAGAGATATGGGACACTTTGCAAGTGGCTCATGAAGGAACACCTCAAGTGAAGAGATCCAGAGGAACATTGCTATATTCTCAATATGAGAATTTCACTATGAAAGATGGAGAAACCATTCAAGAGATGTACACTAGGTTCACTACACTGACAAATGAACTTAAGTCTCTTGGAAGAGTTATTCTTGAAGAAGACAAGGTTGAGAAGATCTTGACAAGAGTTCTTCCAGTTGCTTGGGAAAGCAAAATCACTGCCATTCAGGAGTCCAAGAATATGGCCACTCTCAGGCTGTATGAACTGATTGGGAATCTTACTGCTTATGATCTGAGAAGGCAAACCAGGAAGATGGATACACCCAAGAAGGAGAGAAGTTTGGCTCTCAAAACTACAGAAGGTTCAGACCTAGAAGATGATGAGATGGCTATGATCACTAGGGATTTCAAAAAGTACCTGATGAGAGGAAAGGGTTCATCAAGAGGTACAAACTTCAACAAGATAAGAGCTCCTGAGAAACAGACAAATGATGGCTGCTATAAGTGTGGTAAGACTGACCACATGATCAAAAATTGCCTTCAATGGGAGATTGAGTGGAAGAAAGAAAGGGCTGAACGAAGAAACAGGAAGAAGGAACAGGTTCAACCCAAGAGAAACAAAGGTTCAACCAAGGCTATGGTTGCTGCTTGGGGTGAAACCTCTGATGAAGACTCAGAAGATGAAGCTGAAAGAGAGCAAGCTCTTATGGCCATTGGAGAATCAGATGATGAGCAGGAGGTAAGTATTCTGCATCTCAAGGACAAAATCAAATTTCTGTCTAAAGAAAGGTTGGCTGAGCTATTATTAGACTTCATTGATGAGTCTGAAATAGTTAACAATGAAAAGGAAGTTCTGTCTAGGGAATGTGTTATCCTAAAAGCAAAATGCAAAAGTCTAGAATCTAGGGCTGATGAGAGTGATAACAAAAATGCTGAGTTGAAGAACCAGGTTCTTGAAGTTGACAATAGTATTCTAGAACTTAGGTCAAAAAATCTAAAACTGAAACTAGGAACAGGAAAGAAGAAAGGTGATCACTCATTTCTCACTCTAGAAGAAAACCTAGGAAAAATGAAAGATGAACTGTATAAGAAAGATGAATTGATTAAGGTTCTAAAATAAGATCTAGGAAAGGTGAAACATGAACTAGACAGAACTTGCAAATGGAACAAAGCTTCTGATGCCCTCTCATGGTTGCAAGAGCATCACAGTAGCAATGAAAGAGGACTTGGATATGGGACTCAAGCTCCAAAATGGGACCCCAAAAACAAGTACCTCACTCTTCCTGAAAATAAGATCTGCACACATTGTGGTAAGACTGGCCATTATAAAAATGAATGTAATGCAAAGGAAAAGGCCAGTCAAAGGAACAAAGCTTTTGTTCAAGAAAAACACAAACTGCCTAGTTGGGCAAGAAAGAATCTGATTCATCCTTTTTGCCCATAGAAAGGGACCCAAACTAGTTTGGGTTCCTAAGACTAACCCCTGATTTCTTTTTGCAGGTTTAAGTGAAAGGGAGTAGCCAAATATGGTACATGGATAGTGGCTGCTCAAAACACATGACTGGGAACAAGGACCAGTTCCTTTCACATGAGAACCTGAAAGGAGGTAATGTGTCCTTTGGAAATGGAAAGAAAGGTGAGATCATTGGGGTTGGAAAGGTAGGTAAGACAGACTCTCATTCCATTGAGAATGTCTACTTGATAGATGGCTTGAAATATAGCCTAATCAGTGTGTCACAACTGTGTGACAGAGGTAACCTTGTAGCTTTCACCTCTACCAAATGTTTTGTGATTAACCTTACCACTGACAAGATTGTTTTGCAGGGAAGAAGAGTTAACAATATTTACATTGTAGATTTGTCAACTCTTTCAGAAAATGAACTCACTTGTCTAAGTGTGCTAGTCAATGATCCCCTCCTGTGGCACAAAAGACTTGGCCATGCCAGTCTAAATCAGCTAAACAAATTAGTCTCCAAGGACTTGGTGATAGGGTTACCTAATATCAAGTTCAAGGAAGACAAAGTTTGTGAGGCATGTGCAAGGGGGAAGCAGGTAAGGTCATCCTTCAAATCCAAGAAAATGGTAAGTACGTCCAAGACGTTGGAACTGGTTCATATGGATCTTTGTGGTCCAATGAGAACCATGAGCAGAGGTGGAAAGAAATATGTGATGGTGCTTGTTGATGATTATTCTAGATTTACCTGGGTACTATTTCTAACATCCAAAGATGAGGCATTTGAAATGTTTACTGCCTTTGTTAGAAAAACTCAGAAACAATTAGGAAATCAACTTGCATCCATTAGGTCTGATCATGGAACTGAATTTGAAAATGTAAAATTTGCTGAATATTGTGATGAAAATGGTATAGATCACAACTTCTCTGCCCCTAGAACTCCTCAGCAAAATGGTGTAGTTGAAAGAAAGAACAGGACCCTTGAGGATATGGCAAGGACCATGCTTCTCTCTAGCAAATTACCCCACAGCTTCTGGGCAGAGGCTGTAAACACTGCATGTTACATAATCAATAGATGCATGACTAGACCTCTTGTTGAGAAAACTCCCTATGAATTACTTAAAGGGAGAAAACCAAACATATCCCACCTTAGGGCATTTGGTTGCAAGTGCTATGTGCACAATAATGGAAAAGACTCCCTAGGTAAGTTTGATCCCAGAAGTGATGAGGGAGTATTCTTGGGATATTCTTCACATAGCAAAGCATATAAAGTATTTAATAAAAGAACACTGTGTGTAGAAGAAAGTGTGCATGTTGTATTTGATGAAACTAACATTCTTTCTGAGAGACAGGAACATGAAGATGAAGCCATTGGCTTGGTAAGAGAATTGACTGAAGCAGCATCAAAAGAAGGAACAGGTGATGGAACAGGTTCTTCCAGTCTGGGCAACCTGACAGGGGGAACTAATCAGGGAGAAAATGAAACAAACTCTTTACAAGAACCTGTTCATGAACCTGTTCCTCATCAACAGAACACAGGAGAATCATCTAGTAGAAACCAGTTGTTGGTGAAATCTCACAAGTATCAAAGTTCTCATCCCATTGAGAACATCATTAATGATCCAACATCTGGAGTCAAAACTAGATCACAATTAAAGAATCTTTGTGCATTTGATGCTTTTCTATCTCTTATTGAACCTAAAAATGTTGTTGAGGCTTTGCAGGATGCAGACTGGGTCAATGCTATGCAGGAGGAACTCAATCAATTCGAAAGAAGTCAAGTCTGGCATCTAGTTCCTAGACCCAAGGACAGGTCAATCATTGGCACCAAATGGGTCTTCAGGAACAAACTTGATGAAGATGGAACTGTTACAAGAAACAAGGTAAGGCTGGTGGTTCAGGGCTACAGCCAAGAGAAAGGCATTGACTATGATGAGACCTTTGTTCTAGTTGCAAGACTAGAGGCAATTAGACTCCTCATTGCCTTTGCAGCACATATGGAATTCACCCTCCATTAGATGGATGTCAAAAGTGCCTTCCTAAATGGCTACCTCAAGGAGGAAGTGTTTGTGAAACAACCTCCAGGAATTGAAAGCAAGGAATGTCCTGAGCATGTGTACAAGAAGGACAAAGCTCTATATGGGCTCAAACAGGCCCCAAGAGCTTGGTATGAACGACTACCAAAATTCCTACTGGAGTATGGGTACAAAAGAGCTAAAATTGACAGCACTTTGTTCCTAAGGGAAAAAGGTAAAGACTTGTTTGTTGTACAAATATATGTTGATGACATAATATTTGGGACCACTACTGATAGGTTGAGTAAGGACTTTGCAAAATTAATGGGAAGTGAGTTTGAGATGAGTATGATGGGTGAACTAAATTTCTTTCTAGGCTTGCAAATCAAACAAAGTCCAAATGGGACCATGATCCATCAGCAGAAGTACACAAAAGAACTAATCAAAAAGATTAAAATTGAGAGCTCTAAAGAAATAGATACATCTATTGCAACTGCCACTAAATTAGATGTTGATGAACCTGGTTCATCAGTTGTATAGGGGTATGATTGTTTCACTTTTGTATCTTACTGCTAGCAGACCTGACATTGTTTTCAGTGTAGGACTTTGTGCTCATTTCCAGGCAAATCCAAAGGAGTCACATTTGACTGTTGTCAAGAGGATACTGAGATATCTTAAAGGCACCACAGATTTGTGTCTTGGGTATCCCAAAGGTAGTAATTTTGATCTGGTAGGATATGCTGATGCTTATTATGCAGGTTTCTTTGTGGACAGGAAAAGTACTTCAGGTATGGCACATTTCCTGGGGTCATGGGCTACCAAAAAGCAAAATTTAGTAGCCCTGTCTACTGTTGAGGCTGAATATGTTGCTGCTGCCTCTTGTTGTGCTCAATTGCTATGGATCAAACAACAGCTGGTAGACTTTGGAATTGAAGTGGGGTGTATTCCAATATTTTGTGATAACACTACTGCTATAAGTATGACAAAGAACCTTGTTCATCATAAAGGGACCAAGCACATAGATGTTAGACACCACTTCTTAAGAGATAACTATGCAAAAGGGTTAATCTCCATAGAATTTTGTGCTATTGATAAACAAATAGCTGACATCATCACTAAAGCACTGAGTAGAGAAAACTTTGAAAGGAACGGGTGATTAAGATCCTAAAAGTCCAGTTCAGAATGCACAATAAAAAAATTATGAACAATGAAAAAAAACAATAAAAAATTTTTTTTTAGGAGTTCTTAATTTAATGTAAATATCTAGACTAATTCTTACTCAGTCTCATACTTTAATTAGTATACTCCTGTGACATGTGTTTATATGAATCTTTAATCTCTTACAAAGTTTTTCTATTCTGACATTTGAGGCATGATCAAGAGAAGTTTTACTTGAAGAACCTGGTTCATCAGTATATGCTCATGAGAAAGTTCAGGTATGTTTCTATACTTTGCATAATTAGAAAGATAAAATTACCAATCATGAGCAGAAGTCCTAATTACACCAAACTTTCAGAAATTCTATCCGTTGAGCATTGAACCAGTTTCATTATCCTAGGAGTCTAACTAAAACAGGATTTTTTTGTAAAATTGCGTCACTCATTAATCTCTAAAGAGACCGGAATTCTAATTTGATTAGACTCCTAATTGACTACTGAAAAGGCTGCCGTTACAGGCTTAATCATGATCCCTCTTTAAATACACTCCACACCTTCTCTCATCACTCACAACCGTCATTCACTTCTCAAATACTTCTGATAAACCCCTTTCTTCTCCAAAAATTCCCAAAAGATTTCCAGAAATTCTCCTCCATGACTAATCCTCAAGACAATCCTGGAACTCCCCCACCTGTTTCCCCTAATACTTCATCATCAACACCTCCAGTTGAAACCCCAAAACCCAGATTTCGCCGGCAAAAGATGTTAGCCAGAAAAACTGTAGCATCCGGCTCTCTCAGAAAAATCTTGAACGAGAAATTAAAGGCCAGTCAAAGGAAAGAGGTTTCAGCTGAAGAATCTGACTCAAGCTCTGAGTCTGAAAAGTTCATCTCTGCTAGTGAAGGAGAAGAACCTGGGTCTTCTGATAATGACAAGAGTCAAGAAACCCCAGGTGAGGTAAACACCTGTTATGTATTTTCTGATGTAGTAGAGAAGGAAGATAGTAGGTTTGTGTTGGTGGGTTCTGTGAAAAATGTTGAAGGGGCTGAGTCTAGTAGGAGGAGAAAGAAAAAGAAAGGAGAGGTTCTTGCTATTTGTGGTGGAGGAGAAGAAGGTGGCTTAAAGTCAGGGGGAAGCGGATCAGGAGAGGCTGCTGAGGGACTTGTTCAAATGAGTAAGCAACAAGAAGAACAAGGTTCTTCTGTGGATGAGACTTTAGCAGATATGCTAAAGAAAGTAGGGGCCAGTTATGACCCAAAGAAGCGTAAGGCGTCTTCACAAAGGACCCCAGTTGCTTCTGAACCCTCAAAGAAAAGCAAAATAACATCTCCCAAGACTGCTGCTACTTCTGTACCTAGAGGAAGAGCTACAAGGAGCAAAGTAAGGCAAAGTGAAGCAGAACTGCAGCAAGCATTAGAGAAGAGTAAGAAAAAGAAGAAGGAAAAGGGAAAAGAAAAGGTAGTGGAAAGTTCTGAGGCTGCTGAAGAAGAGGAGGAGGAGATGGAACTGGTCCATCAAGAGAGAGGTACAACTGTGGAGGTTCCCACTGACAAACCAAAAAGAACCAAGACTCCTGCAAAGAAGTCTTCAAAATCTGTACCTGCTGAACCTTCTTTGGCTAGAAGAACTAGGTCTGCAGTAAAGGGAAAACAAGTGAAAATTACTGAAGAAGAAGATGAAGAGTGTAGTGGGGAAGATGAAGAGGAGGAGTCTGAACAAGAGCAAGATCGTTTTGTTATTTTTAGCAGAAGGAAGATATTGAAGGGTAGGCTACTGAAAGACCTGGAGGAGTCAGGCATGCTTAGGTTGTTGGATGTTTTAGCTGCACAGGGTTGGAAGGACATGGTCCTTCAGATGGACGGAAGACTAGCCAGAAGAGAGCTGATTGAATTAATGGCAAATGGCTCTGTGAAAAATGGGCTAGTGACCAGTGTGGTGAAAGGTGTGAAAGTGAAGTTTGATGAACCTGAATTGGGCAGGATTCTAGACATTCCAAGTAAGGGCTATGATGATTACACCAGGCAAAGGTGGCCTTGTCTAGATGATCTGCCCACAGCACTCCAAATCACCAGGAACTTCTGTGATACAAAGGATGCTGAAGAGGTGCCTGAAGCAAGATTTGTTCAAAAGAGTGAAATGAAGCCAGAACATAAAGTGATCTTTGAGTTTGTGAACAAGTGCCTGCTGCCTAGACAAGAGAGGAGGCACACTGCAAATTACATGGACCTGGTTCTCATGGAGTGTCTTGTGAGGGGTAAGCAGATTAATTGGCCTGCTTTCATAGTAAAAACAGCTGGACAGAGTCATCAATGGTCCAAAGGCTCATGCTACTCCTTATGGATTCATTCTAACAACTGTACTGGACAGGTTGAACGTTCCTCTGAAGAAATGGGAAATGGCCTCCAGTAAGGAGCACTTTGGAATCAAGACTCTCCAGGCCTGTGACTATCTGCTAAGTGTAGCCCCTATTGAACCTGGTTCATCAGTGAAGACTCCAATGAATAGCAAGGTTAGGGCTTTGGTTCAAGAATGTGGGACCAAAGATGCCGAGATTGCTAGGCTTCAGGCTCGTGTGGCTGAGTTGGAAGAAGAAAGGAATGGGCTGAAAGAAGAACTAGCAAAAGAGAAAGAAAAGTGTGAAGGGATGCTACAAAAAATGCTCAACTTACTCCAATCCCAACCCTTCTAGTTCTTCAAAGCCTTAGCCCTCTTTGTCCTTGTTCTGAACCAGTTCAGTTAACCCCCAGTGACCCAGATTAGGGATTTTTCTTGTTTTTGCTCATGATTGGTTGTTTTTGTTCTTTCTTTTTGTGGACTGTCTTGTAGAACCATTGCCTTATCAATGACAATTTGCATTTCTCTTGTTTTATGATGATTCTGCTCTTAATAGTTATATTTGTCAAGTTGATTTTTGATTAACTAAAGCATGCTTTCACTTGCAGTTTCCCCAGTGGCCATGAGTAATGATTAATATTCTGGGATTCACATGTTTATGCAACTTTTCGATGATGCCAAAAGGGGGAAGATATTGTGTATTGTGCATATAAACTATTTTTCTGAACAGTGATGTTTATGACCTAATTAAATCTAGCCCTTAATGATAAGTTAAATTTTTCAAGTGACGATATTTTAGCTGAGTTCCACAGGTTATTTGATCAGTAAAAGCACAGAGTTTGTCATCATCAAAAAGGGAGAATTTGTTGGCCCAAGATCAGTTGAAGTTTTGAAGTATGACAAATGAACTCAGTAAAGGACCAGGTCCATCTTAGGAGACGCAGTTGTTATGGCCCATGCACATGAGATGCACGTGAATAAGATAAGTCCTTGGGGATCAACCACCAATATCTTCTGAATATCTTCTGACCTGATCGAAAAGATTGCATATGGGATAAGGAGAAGATGTCTCCTTATAAGAAGAGAACACATCCGAATAAGGGTTGGAGTTTGGATTGGTCTAGGACTCAAACTCAATGGAGGATCATAAATTGAGTTGCAATCCAACTCTAATTACTAATCTAATAAATAACTGAGTTGTTCTATTTTACAGGTATGCACATACGCTGAAGTTAAGCAAAATTGAGAGCAAAAGAGCAAGGCTATTTTGCAAGCAATTTATGTGAGATTGAGTGTGCACGCCTGCAGCTACTTGAACAAGATAGAAAAACCAGTTTCATTGTGTTTATTCTTATTCTAGTTCAATTGTAATAGGTGATTTAAAACTTGTACCTTTCTAGCTTTCATAGAAGCAATTGTATTAGGTACTTTGAGTATTCAAGTTAGAGTTAACTTGAAAGTGTCGCAACAGTTGAGGCTGTGTGCCACACTGGGATTAGAGTTAATCCTTAGGTTTACAAGAGTTTTGTAAATGTTGTTTTTGGCTCATTGAGTTTACTGGATGTTTGGGAAAATCCTACTGAGTAGTAGGTCGTGGTTTTTTAAACTTTTGAGCCTGGTGTTTTCCACATAAAAATCCTTGTGTTCTTTTATTTTCTGTATTTTAATTCCGCAAACAGTAGTAGTTAGAACACCTAGAAGAACCAGGTTCTTCTAGATCGAAAATTGGGTACCACACAAATCAACCCCCCCCCCCTCTTGTGTGGTATTGACATTTGGAACATCAACACGGCTTGTAGACTCCCTAGGACAGAACTGCTCTGCCACCACTTTTGTCACGACCCAAACCGATGGGCCGCGACGGGCACCCGGTGCCTTACTCAACCGAGTACCACCATAATATATCTTCCGTGTCATACTATCATAGGTAAATGAGCTAGAAAGGCTGTCATGAGAAAACTAGAATAAAGCACGAGGGAATACTTGACATAGATGACCCAACGTGATATACCGACATATAAGGCCATACAAGTATCTGTATAGATGACATCTGTCTACAAGCCTCTAAGAGTACATAATATCATAAAGGTCGGGACAGGGCCTTGACTCACCAGTCAATACATGTACTAATCATACTGACCAAATAAGCAATTCCGGAGCAAATGGAGCGCACCAACACCTTCCGCTGAGCTGATAGCCTACTTAGAGGACTCTCAATCTATCTATCGAGACTTGAAGGTATGAAACGCAGCGTCCCCAAGCAAAACAGATGTCAATACAAATAATGTACCGAGTATGTAAGGAATGAAAATCAGTAAATAATAGACATGAGAGAAACATGGAGTAAAAGACTCAACATATAAGTCTGAATAGCTCTGTGAATCATTTGATTTTTATAATACCATGCATATGTGTATAAATGTCATACCATGCATAGGTATATGCGTACATAACATCATCAAGCCTCTAAGGGCATCCCATCATATCATCTCGGCCACTATGGGCAAATCATCAGCGTATACCAGCTGATCAGGTGGTGGTGCGTATATAACGCCGTAACCTTTTGACATATCCCATATACATATAATATACGCCTATATAACACCATCTGGTCATGGTTAAATGTGCATGTATACATGAATGAAATGCATAAGAAGTACGTTCATAAGATTTCTTAGAATGTTATAAGATCAACATGCCTTTGATTAATATCATGAAATAAACTTTATCAACTTACGTATTTTCTGAGACCCATGAACAAATGATAGAATAATAGGAAACATGGCGAATCAAGAACCTAGACAGTTCTAGTACTTCTATGAATAGAGTCATTCATGAAAGTTGTGCATTTGCTCGTTTCGTTTGTATCGTATGGATCATGCCAAAAGGAAAGAAAGGATAGCCTTAACATACCTGCGCCAATTCTCTTGACAATCCATTTAAAACACGTCAATTGCAAAAAAGACACGTAACGGCATATCGAAGTAGGGAAAAATCCATATGATATTCTTGAGAAAGATTGTACTGTGCTCTCCTTGAATTGCATATTACACTACTATTACATGATATAATCTCGTATGAATTTTCTTGCTGAAGCTTCATCCGTTACTTAGTAGATGTGAGCATCTTCATTTTGTGATTTAGAGAGGCCTTTTGTATTACGGGTGTGGGCCCCACTTACGTACGACTTAGCCACAATAATTTGTCTAATTTTGCCACCTTGTTACATGAGTTAATACTCATTATTCAAAACCTCTTGGGCTGCCACATTCCCATAATCCCACGTGCATTTCCCCATAGTACTAATCCAAGATCTCACTTAAATATTTATCCACAAACATCTAATTAATTTGTTAACTTCCCACTCAAATCAACAATGAACAAATTATCCACATAATTCTTAATTATCTCAAATTACTTAAAATACTACTCACTTTTAACATGCTTTATAGACCTTACTATCATGATGATGTGGTACCTTGTATGGCACTAGTCCATAAATACGGGGTATTATATCATGTACCGTATTTTATCTCAAAATGTCAAACTTCGACAAAACTCATTTTTTTCGATTCGCTTACCCTCTCACCTTCACGAACTTGTTTCAAATAGCATAATACATATAACCTCAAAAATTATCTCATTCCCGAGCTTACCTTGATTAACTTAGGATGAAACTTTAACATCCGAAAATGCGGGATGTAACATCTCATTTTCGAGCTTATATCAATTTACTTATGGCGTATTTCCACGTACGAAAACATAGGGTGTAACAGAGACATAACACATGCTATTCATTTTTACCAAGGCATCATCATATATATATATATATATATAAAATCAAGGGAAAGTGAAACACATGCCAGAACCTAAGTATGCAACCATCAAACAAGTCAAAAGGTGCACATCACATTATTTCTTCTCCTTTATTTTCTACATACTACTCTACTCTAAGGAAAAAAAATGCTATTACCCGGTTCAAGTTACATCCCATGGAAAAGAACGATGCACAAAGAAAAACCACAGGGGATAATTACTACCTAACGGAAATAAAAAGACATATTTTTTGTATTTTTCTATTTTCTAATTATTTTTTGTACTTTTTGTTTAGATTTTAATTCCTCAAGAAAACTTTAAAGGAGATCCATCTTTGGAAAAAGTCCAAATTGTTTTCTAAAAAAAGAAATTATCAATTAAACTAACACAACTGGAATAGCATAGAAAGTCACCCAGACAATGTCCTCACCCTACACATAAAATTATTCATTGTCCTCAATGCACAACATAAATAATAAGAGGGTAAAAGAAACTCCCTGGTAGGCCAAAGGCCGAAGTAATAGCAGCTCATGAGGTACTCAGACTTCTCCCCAGGTATTGTACTTTGTGCAGGCACGCCACACTTAGTTTTAACCGTTCTACTTGATGTTGCATCCTTCCAATAGCTAAGCTTCTCATGCTCCTAAAAAATAAAAAATGGCACTAAAAAAATAATACAGTAAGAAACTAATTTTTAACAAAACGAAAAATAAAAGAAAGTAGTGAAGTTAGGTCGCTACCCAACAAGCGCCTGATCTAACGTCATGGCACGACGTCAATAAATTTCTGCCTCAACCGCAAGCTTATTAATTGAACCCCAAGTTTTGATTCAAACTTATGATTATACTCCTAGGGCGGTACAAATTCTTGTGAGCCATAAATTAAGTAAACTCTCATGCACCTTTTGGCCCTCGACTGAGAAGTGTCACCTTGCTTAGACGACCTTAAAAAATTCAATATATAAGGCTCATCTACCTTTTCCCTTGACTCCTTTTTATGCTCAAAAGGTTCAATTCTCATTTCACCCTGAACATAATATAGAGAAGTGTTTGGAATGAGGTCCGACATGCTCAAATACCTGAACTTCAAGATTTTCAGCCTCCTCGACACAAATTATACTAGAGATAACTAAATTTGTATCCTTAATGTCCTTGCCTGACTCTCATATCATTTCTTCAACATTGACATCATCAAATTTTAGATGGTTAGAGTGTTGGTGTTCTACTCTGGACCCCTCCATTGGTACCTCAATTTTGGTCTCTAATACACAGTGCTCCTAGCTACTATCCATAATATTAACTTGTTGAGCATTAAAATCTTCAACTAGTTGACTCACTTGAGCCTCCAAGTTATGAATATTTGCCTCTTGCCTTTGTATATGAAGTTATGTCCCATTATTATTCCACAAGTTACCTTAGCATATCCTTGATCTCTTTCAGGTCATCATCTCCGGGTTCTTTGTTCCTATTAACTGCACACGAAAAAGTAGAACCATCATAGTAAGGGGTTGGAGGAGGATAAGAAATATAAGCACAACCATGAAAGTGACCATTTTGACCACAACACACATCACACACATTCCACAAATAGGATTGAGTTGGTACACATAACTCGCTCTCGAGAATATTTTGATAATTGTGCCACGGGTGATTTCCTTCACAATATGCTTAAGGATCAACACTAGAATTACCAACACCTAAATTCCGATGATTCCTAGATAACATGTTTCTCAAATCAACAAGTATAATCAAATAAATAAAAAAATAAAATAAAAGTTCAAACATGAATCCTAGAAATATACAGAGCTACAACTACACCGTTAGTTCCCGAGGAACGGCACCAAAATTCGATCAAGCCCAACTCTAGTCCTAAAAAGGATAAGCAGTCGCTGCAAATATAATCCGATTTAAAAGTCTGGAGTCGAATCCTACAGAGAACTAAGGTTTTGCTGTAAGTGTTAGGTATCACTAAGAATACAAGCTTGAACAATTCCTAATTCATAAATATTAAGATTTTGTTTTCTTACGAATTAACTAGAAAATTAAAATAGTAAATTAACAACTAAAGATACTAAGGTTTTGGGGACAAGATTAAGGAGGCCTAGAGATATGGCTTCCCCAATTGTCAGAATCATTCCCACTACATCTCCTATAATATCGCCTAAGTATTCTCTACTGTGTGTCGTATATCTCTCTCGAGTAAATGCCACTATTTACTAGATATATTCTCTCGAACTACGCTATTTGGCACTAGTTCACCGCTCACTAAGATCACACCAAGATTTTGTTATCTCTAATCCCACCTTTAAACATTCTGCATTGATTTCTCACATATGTTTGGAGAGATGTTTTTCAACAACTACCTAAATATATACCACTTCTCAAGCAATACACACTAAATAGGCACAGTCAATCGATGGACATTCAATAAACTGAAATAAGCATGTAGTTAATCAGGTAGAGAAATCGAAAGGTTAGATCATATTAAACGTAATTAAAGGTCATCCTCCGAGAGGTTCCATCAAACCCTAGATGAGAAGTTTAGCTACTCATAACCATACTAATAGTCATGATAATAATTGAAAGAATTAAAATATCGATTAAGGAAGAATAGAAGAGAAAACTCTTGTGATCTGTTGCTTCCAAGTGTTCTGTAGCCTTTGTCCTCTCCAATCATATAATCCCTCTAAAAACTAAGCTTAGGAGGTATTTAGAAGGTAGGGTTGAGGTCTACATGTCCAAACATAATGAGGAAATGGAAGTGACTCAGATAAGCATTGTCCGTGTGGGGCATTGTCAGAGGCGCCAACATTACCCCGCGAGGCGCCATCACAAGCACCAATATTACCCTGCGAGGCACCATAAAAGGCGCCAATGACAATGCTCTGGACGAAGCCTTGTAATGCCTAGGGCTGTGAATTTTCATTGCCTTGCAACATCTTCTTTTATCGCTTTAATTTGTAGCTTCGAGGTACCATTTTGTATAACTTTTCTCCACTTCATGTCCAAGTGTTCCTACACATAAAGTAAACTTAAGATCAGTTGTTGCTCGAATTAGCATTTAAAGAACAAACAAGTAAGGTAAATAACGTTAAAATATATGGAATTATAGCACGACATCAACCAACAAAGCACCATTTTAGGGTCATCTACACATAAGTCAAAATCCGGTCAACTCTTACAAAATAAAGCTTATAAAATGCAAATAATTCTTCCAAATTAATTTTGAACCGCTCGTGTAACGACCCAGCTGGTCGTTTCATGAGTTTCAGTTCCGTTCTCCCCATTTTTGCTTCTTTATGTATTGTTCAGCTACATTTCATTGTATCGTGTTGGTTGGTTCGGAATTTGGTTTTCATGGCTCGGATAGCTTCATTAGGTGATTTGGGACTTAGGATAGTGATCGGAATGTATTTTGGAGGTCCGTGGTGGATTTAGGCTTGAATTGGGGAAATTGGAATTTTGGCATTTTCCGGTAGGTAGTGGAAATTTTGATATTGGGGTCGGAATGGAATTTCGAAAATAGGAGTAGGTCCGTTATGTCATTTGTGGCATGTGTGCAAATTTTCAGGTCATTCAGATGAGGTTTGATAGGCTTTTTGATCGTTTGCGGAATTCAGAAGTTTTGGAATCCTTAGGCTTGAATCCGAGGGTGTTTTGATGTTTCAATGTTGTTTTGAGTGTTCCGAATGGTGATATGTCACTTGTTCGTATTTTTGGTTGAGGTCCCGGAGGCCTCGGGATGATTTCGGAAGGTTGGCGGAAAGTTTAGTTGTTGTTATTGAGCATCTTCAGCTGCTGTTCCTATCATAACCGCACCTGCATAGTGGGAACCACAGGTGCGACGTCCGCAGGAGCGTGGAAGCAGCCGCAGATGCGGCCAAAAGCCGCAGGTGCGAAAGATGGAACGCACCTGCGGGATTGCAGGTGCGGGTAGGGAGGCGCAGGTGCGGTTTAAAGGAAATAAGTGAGAACCGCATATGCAGTTGGTTAGACCGCAGAAGCGGGAAACTGACCACAGGTGCGGAATCCCTGGGTCAGAAAGTATATAAGCTTCCCTTCGCGAATTTTTGCCCATTTCCACCATTTTTGAGACAGGCTTGGAGCTTCTTGAGAGGATTTGAAGAGGGATTCAAGGGGTAACGCTTGGAGGTAAGGTTTCTGAACTCAATACTCGATTCTATGGCATTTTCTCACTAATTAGACATGAAATTATTGAAATTTAAGGGTTAAAATTTGACAATTAGGGCTTGAAATTGAAGAGTTTTAACTGGGGATTTGAGGGGCCATTCGAGGTCCGATTTTGATGATATTTATATGTATATATCTCGTGGGAGGATAAGCATTCTAGTGATGTGATTTTTATTGAATTCCGAGACGTGGGCCCGGGGGTCGGGTTTGGCCAATTTCGGGATTTTTGATGAAATTTGATTATTTTCGCGTGGGCTTTGTTCCTTTAGCCTATTTTGATGTTATGATTCTGATTTTGGATAGATTCAGGGCGAGTTGAGGCCGAGTCAAGAGGCAAGGGCATCGCAAAGTAGAATTTCATCCGGTTTAAGGTAAGTAACGATTGTGAATCTAGACCTGAGGGTATGAAACCCCGGAATTTCGTACCGTTTTGATAAATGAGGTGACACACATGCTAGGTGACGGGCGTGTGGTTGTGCACCGGTAGGGATTGTGACCTGGTCCGTACCGCAGTAAATGTATAGTTGCTTATTTTGATAAATTCTACATGATATCTATGTGTTTTTGAAATGAATCTGTGAACTTGGGCGAATGCCATGTTTGGGGCCTTGCGCCGAACTGTTTGAACCCTCAGGGGAATGTTACTACTTTCCTCACATTGTTTTGATTTGAAAGCATATCCTCAGTCATGATTATTACCTGTTTACTTTTGAGTTAGTTTCATTACTCTGTTTTAAATAGTTGGAAGATGTTTGGGTTGAGTTTCCCTGATTTTTCTCTGAAATGCCCGAGTGGCTATGAGGTTGATGACTGAGAGAGGCCGAGGGCCGTATGGTGAGGACTATATATATATATATATATATTTATGGATCGGGCTGCACGCCGCATCGATATTTATTTGTAAATGGATCGGCCTGCACGCCGCAGCGATATGTTGGATCGGGCTGCACGCCGCAACAACATAGCTCTTGGGCTGTAGGAGCCCCTCCGGAGTCTGCACACCCCTAGTGAGCGCAGTCGACTATATATTTACGGACCGGGCTGCACGCCGCAACGGTTTTTCTTATGAGATATCTATTGAGCGGAAGTGCTGAGTGAGTGTTCTGATTGACGAGAGTTGAATCATGAGTGACTGAGAGGCTGCCTGAGGGGCCATATATATATGAGCGATGCTTAGCCCGAGGGGCTTGTTTATGAAATTTACTGCTTTCACTCTTCTTTATACTGAGTCTCTATTGAAAATGTGTTGAAAAAATGTTTTAAGTAACTTCCATTGAAATTAAAGTTTTACGAGTTGTTTGGAAATTGAACTACGGATTTGACTTTGATATTTCCATTGAGATTTTATGATAGATTATTTATATGATTCAAATGCTCGTCACTGTACTCAGACTTTATTTACTTTGGTTACTTACTGAGTTGGCGTACTGACGTTACTCCCTGCACCTTGTGTGCAGATCCAGGTGCCAGAGCTTCAGAGTGAGAGCTTTCAGCAGCTTCCGAGTATTTACGGAGATAGCAAGGTAGCTGCACGGTGTTCACAGCCCTGCCTTTCTCCTTCCTATACTTAATGTTATTTATTTCAGTCTTTTCTTCTTGTATGGAGTAGACTGTACTGGACAGTATCTTAGTGGCTTATGACTAGTGACACCAGGATCGACAGTGTGGATGTATTGCATATTTTGTTCTTTCTTCCGCATATTTTGTTATATTAAATGAAAGACTTGTGTTCATAACTGAATTGGAAAATGAATTTGCAAAGGACCTTTATGTATTCTGTATTGAATCGGCTTGCCTAGTACTGTGATAGGCGCCATCACGACCGGGGTGGTTTGGGGTCGTGACAGCTCGAAATTTGAAATCAACCATACACGCAAATCATAATACATAATATGAAGCTCATCTCCGCCCCGAACCACCGAATGGAAATGCAAATGATCAAAATGGCCGGTCAGGTCCTTCCATTAAAAAAATAAATTAAGCAAAGACAAAAGAAATATACATTACACAACTTAAAATATATTGATCCAAATTGGACTCAAGAATAGAGATTATTAGAAGATTAAGTATAAAATAAAGAAAATTATACGAGAAGAAAGATATTCAATACCTTATGGTTTGCTACTCAAGATCGCTCGAATACCTGTGAATTGCTGCTAAAGATTTTAGCTAGAACTAATTTAGTTTCAACCAGAGTAGCATAATAGGTTTGATAGTGGGGACTTTAAGTTTTAGTTACTTGTTGGTAAACGTTTTCATAATCACACGTCCCAAGGAAAAAATTAATGTTTTGTTATTTTTAAACTTAATATATAAAATATATATTTTATATATAAAAATATTTGGTACGGTATACAATATTTTCGATTTATTTTTGTAAAATTAAAAATCTTGCCTAATTATTTGAATGGTTATAAATTTATATATAAACCTAGATTTTGTTAAAATAAACCTAATAATCGATTCGATTGATAATGTCAGTTCTTATAGATCCATTAACACCCTAATATATGTAGCATGATTTCCTGGAATGCACTTCGGCATTTTGCTTAGAGCTTTGTACTAGCGATCTACTCTTTTGTCAAGGTTACTTTTGTATTTTAAGACATTCATTAAATGTCACCACTCAAGCATCTACATTTGGCATTTTTGAAAATCCTCTTTTCAACACAAAAACTGTTAATTCTTAGAAATTATGTCAATGCTTTTTTGCTGAAAAAATAATTTCATAATTTACTTGGTGTTAAACTGTGTTGCCTCATTATTTGAAAGACTATGTTAAAAAGAACATGTATTTTGATTACTTAGTTATATTTTTAACGCCTGAGGTACCTGCATCTCTCCTTCCTTTTCTTTTTGTTTTATTTTTATTATTTAGATCCTTGAGGTCCGGCCTTTTCTCGGACCCGCTATATTGGAAGCTTAGTGCACCGAGTTGCCCTTTTAGAGCCTACAAATTTTAACCATGAAGAAGAGGATTTTCTATTTCTTCTCCTCTTTGTTACATTTGTGTCTTTTTCGAAAGTTAATCATATGTTATAACATAATATGAAAATTCCCAATAAAACTTGATCATTATAGTAAAATATTGTTATAGAGGATGATTGTTATAGAAACGTCTAACTGTATTACAATACTTCAGTAATGAATGTACATAAAAATTCATTAAATAAAATGTTTATTAATATGGTATATACTATTTTCATGTAAAATGTACTTTCCTATTAAAATGTTATAATAATAGAGTGCACACGGAAAGTGATATAATGATAGAGTGCACACTAATGGTAGAGAGTATCAAAGAGAATATAGTCTTTCAAATTTTATGAGAGAATAGCTGTAAGATTTTTCATTAAATAATTTTCGGATCTTAGACACGAGTATATGAGTGTTATTAATGAGTAAGTTTTTGGATATAAAAATATTTTCAAATAATAGATTATTAAAGATTATATTTAGTGAAGGATAACTTGGTTAAATTAATCACAAAGTTTTAACTTCAGTTAGATATGAGAAAGTATTTACATGTACAAAACTTCAACTTAATCTAAGATTTCCTTAAATGAAGATAATAACAAATAGAAATGATCTTACTGAGAGGTCTAAAAAATATAGAGGGTTAACAAAGAATATGGCAAGATAACATAAACCTATTTTATTTCAAAAATAGGAGAATCCATGAAAGTTTAGTTGTAAAAAACAAAAAATATTCTTAGCATAACAAAAGGAAAAAATAAAATTAAAAAACTGTATATCCAACAACCTTACTTCAACAAAACATAAAAAATCAAGAACCAACTTTATGTAGAGCAGAAAAATAATAATATTTTAATTGACATTAGAGTAAATTTATCACAGTCAAATTTTTATAAAATTTCAACTATTAAGTTGAATAAGTTACAGACAACATATAACAGAGTAATTAATACTTTAAATGATAACTATCAAATTGATAACTTAACAATTTATTGATTAACGTTAGTCAAATAATATCCATCTTTTTTAGAGGTCTTAACCAAATATTAAGATTAACAAACAGTAAGATAGTCTGAGTTACAATATATACCTATTTTATTTATTAAAAAAGGAGGGTTTGTGGAATTTTTGTTGTAACAATAACAAACACTGTGTAATTTCATAGGTGGAAAAAGTTTAGTTGTACAACAACACAAAATACTCCTGACATAACAAAAGGAGAAAAGTATGTAAAAATACCCAAAATCTTCACCTAAAAATATAAAAAATATTTAACCAACTATACGTAGAATAAAATTAAAAATATTTTGTTCGGCATGAATAAACTTGTCAAGTCAACAATTTAAACTTTCAAACGATTAAAATGGATAAGTTACAAATAATATTTAATATGAGTAACAAACCTTCAAGAAACAACTCCAAAGCAAAATTACATATAAATGTGAGGACATTAATATAAACTAGAATAATTTATTTGACACGATTAAAATTTAGTTTCTCTGCATGGAAATGCTATCCAGGAAAATACACATAGATGTAGACTATCTACGATGGCACCCTATTAAGTTATCCAGACAAGGACCATCTCTTTCCCATCTATTATTTGCAGATGATATTACCATAACCTCTAATCTAACCACTAAGAGCATAAACTCAATTACAGACACTCTAAACCTTTTTATTACACTGTCAGGGCTAACTATTAATTATACAAAATCCAAAACATTCTTCTCAAATAACACTCCTAAGGGAGCTCGAGACAGTGTGACTCAGGTTTTCCATATGAGGGAGGGCATAACCTTTTGGCAAATATCTTAGATACCCTAGTTTTACCACAAAACAAACCCCTTCCCACTTCCAATACTTAATAGACAATTTTAAAAATAAATTAGCAGGATGGAAAACGGACTTCCTATCGATGGTAGGACGCAATATTTTAATAAAAGCTACACTCAATTGTCTGCCTAATCATGTCATGCAATTAATCAAAATACATGATAGTGTCATTACCAAGCTTGAACGATATCAAAGAAACTTCTTATGGGGCACTACTCTTCAGAAACGCAAATTACACCTTATTAAATAGGAAACAGTCCAATTACCAAAGGAAAATGGTGGTTTGGGTATACAAAACCTCCATGATAAAAATTATGCATTATTGGGCTCCCTGGCTTGGATACTCTTTAAATCACCCTCCTCACACTAGGCTAGAGTAATCCTTTCCAAATACTTAACGATTACTAATTCAAAAAATATGTCCTCCAACTGGAAAGCAATCACTCATGGATGGTCCTCATGTCAACTAGGCATAAAGTGGCATTTCGTTAATGGAAAACACATTAGTTTCTGAAATGATCCTTGGCTAGACACTAACTTAACCCTAAGGAAAATAATTCAAGGTCCCCTACCTCAAAATGATCAGTCTTCATCACTTTCTCATTATATAACAGATAACTACATAAATAGTCAAAAAATTTCCTTTGAGCTACCAACGAATATAAAGGAGTTAATTACCCATACGTACCTACCATCACAAACCCTAACACATATGACAATATTTATTGGGGCATGACATCTAGTGGCCTCTTCACAGTTAAATCACTTTATAACAAATTACACTTTTACGAACCAACCACATCCTTCCATTGGCTATGGAAACTACACTTACCACACAAAATCAAATATTTCGTATGGCTTATGAGCCATCATCGACGGCCCACATCCAATCATCTCCATAATATTCATATTACCCAACATGCACAATGCCCTATTGCCATCTACATGAGGAGTACACAACGCATCTATTTTCCAATGCCACAATGCAAAAATGCTTTGGCAATGCTTTGATATTAACTTATCCAATGCAAACCTAGATAGACTTCATGAGAATACTTCACACGAGCTATCTCAATTTATTCTACGAACAACTACTCGTAGCACACAAATCTCTCCTCAGATCTTAGTTCCTTACACTCTTTGGAATTTATGAAAAAATAGGAATCGTACAATCTTTGAAGGAAAATATATACAACCAGACCCCAATCACATCGTAAGCCAAGCAGTAGAATTTTTTTATATAGGCATGAATAATCCTACCACCATCCCACGGAAATTACACATGCACGTTAAATGGAATTCTCGTAATAATGGTTCATGTAAATTTAATTCGAATGGTGCATGTAGCTTCTCACAAGAAAAACATGATTTTGGTGGATTGATTCGAGACTCCTCGGGTAGATGGTCACTAGGATACATGGGTTCCCGACCTATGGGAAACACAATTTATAGGGAACTTACGGCCTTACAGGAAGGAGTACGATTTGCCCCACAACATAATTTCACACCATTGAAGGTCAATGTTGATTCAACAGAGGTAATCTCATTCCTTCATTCACACAATTCACATTACTCTTCTTTGATTGCTGAATGCAGATATCTCATACTGGGTAGTCCTTGGGTGACACATGTATACAGGGAGCAGAATCAAGTGGCAGATCAAATGGCCAAACAAGGGGCAACTCTCTTCATCCAAACCACAACTATGGAATTTTTGGAAGCATCTCATTTTGTCATGCACAAGTACATTGATGATCAACGTGGAACACTGCACAAATGTTCCACAACTGCAAACAACATGTTGGACCAAAAATTATTTTGTTTACGTATATAGTCCAACACTTGTAATATGAACTTGCAACTCCGGTACAAGTTAGCATCAGTGCACAACGATATTTTTGTAAATCTGTACCACAGTTCGCTCCTTGTACTACTCCTTAATGTAGAATATATGCATCTTTGATTGACAGAAAAAAAAGGAAAACTTCTTCTCTTCCTCTTTTCCTTTTTTTCATGGGTCAAAACTCCAACTACATTATTTTGCTAATAACTTGGGTATTCCGACACTTAGTGTGGTCATTATCAGGCACTGACTCATCAAGGTTTATTCTTATTCTTAGGTTCCAAATTTTTTCAGTAATAATTACGAAACGTGTTTAGTTTGATAATCTCTTTTAGTGCTAATTTAAGATAAGCGAAAAAAGGACTGAGATTCCTAAAGTTTTTTAGTGTTTTATCTAATTATCTATGTAAATGCACCAAATGCTACCTTTATGAAATTAAAAGGAAGTCCATCTTGAAAGGCTACTTTTTTCCGCATTTTGTGTCGAAAAGTTTATTTCCGGTAACAAATAAAGATTTCTCTCCATATTAAGTCCGTAACAGCCATCAAGGAAAGAAATTTGCTTTAATTTTTACCTTTGTGTGACAAGCTTATGTATGGAAAATAAAAAGAAAGTAATGCAATAAATTGTTAAAGTCAATGTATAGCCTTGAGTTGAAGATGAAATAGCAGAAACACTAGTTCCGGGAGCAGGGCTTCTGGGCACAACAGTAATGAAATCAAAAGCAATAAAGTAAAATTGTATAAAACTTTGACTAGACTATAGCGTAAGTTTTCCAGAAAAATCGTGTTGTTTACAATGATAATAGAACTCATTATTTATAGTTGCACATAGGGAATAAGGTCCTAGGATCATGCCACTCTTTAATGTAAATTATGAGGGCCATTAAGAATGTGTAACGGCAGGCATCAATGATAAATTCTTTATAACGAGCAGTGTACCAAAAGTTGTAGAATATTCTCCATTAAATGCTACCGGGTGGCAGGCATTTATTGCATCTTTATGAGCACCATTCTTTCCATAACAGATGAAACAGTCGTCTTCGATTTAAGCTATCATCTACCTTCGGCTCCACATGTCACTCCCTTATGCAATCACTTACCATAGCATATTTTACCCTATACAAATAGTCCCCATGCTTTCCGGTGACATAACTTTGTGTCACCGGGAAGTTGGTAGAAATATTCTTTTTGGCGGGAATTTCACTGACCCCCTCTGAAAAGCTTTTGACGTTTGATTAGACGCACGTCTTCACATATAATACCCCGAACACGTGTCGTCCCACGATTCAGCATATCTTTTGCCAGCTATCGAGATTATTATGGCCACGAGTTTAGCCGCCTAAACCTTTACTTATACACATCAATTCCCTTAATTTACACATCTTAACACTCTGAATTTTCTAAGACTTTCTTTACTCAACTCATTGTTCGACTTCAACATTTATTTAACTTCCTTCTTTGAGAGGAAATTCTTCCTCTAATAAGAAATGGCCTCTTCTTCAAGAAAACCTAGTTCTTCGAAGAACAAAGATAAAGCTGATGATGTTGCTCCCCCTGTGGTGAGTACCATCGTCCCAAAGAGCCTGATTACCATCAAAGATTTCAAAGAAAAGTTTCCTTCTTCTTACCCTTGTACATGGGCCATTGGTAGATACCCTTCTTCCATCCATCCTGACAGTATTCCTACTGTAATGGAAGATTATCGTTTCCAGGATTTAGACATTATCGCTCCTGATTTGGCGAAGCAGGTAACCCTACCCAAGGAGAATTTTACATACTTTTACACGTATCCCTTTACTTTGGAAGTGTTTTCTCTGAGTGGAAAGCTTGACTCCGTCACTGCAGAATTCTGTCTCCACTACCAGGTGTGTTTAGCTCAAGTAAGTCCTTCCGTGTGGAGGACGATTGCTTGTTTTCGATTCTTGTGCAAAGAAACGGGCGAGGAGCTATCCCTAGCTCACGTGATGAACCTCTATTCCCCAAAATTCTTCCTCGGGGGGATGGGGAGGGGGGGATGATAAACTTCAGAAAACGCGGCCACCATGCTCTAGCATGGATGATGACAACGACTGTGGGTGGATGGAATAGTTCGTTGCATTTTCCACCAATGATATCATTCTGGCAATGGCTTCATCCTTTCCGGAATCATGGAACCGCACTCGTAAGCTCCTTGTTTTATATTTCTTTCATTAGGAATTTTCTCATATCCTTATTGACCCTCCTTTGTTCACCTATTTTAGCAACTCGAGGGATTCCACCTATGGTTGAAGGCTTGGACCAGTGGGTCCAGAAATTCTTGAATGTCACTACGCCTGAAACCCGCACGTGGAAAGAACTGGGCCTTAAATACAAGTGGAAGGTCAATAGTCATGGTAACTTAGACTCACCTTGTTTTTGTTTTTTGCGTGAAGAAATTGATTAATCTTTTCTTTCTTTGCCGAGTTCAGGTCTACCCTAGGGCTCGGTTGTCATCCCCGAGGAGGACGTCTTGGCTGATCATGCTGATGCGGCTGGTCTGCTTCAGAAGGCGCTTACTCGAACAGGTGTCTCCAAGCCTGCTTAGGGTGCAAGTGTTTCTTCTCAGACTCCTCAGTCGGAGAACAAGAAACCAAAAAGAAGGCGTTCCTTTGCGGCCGGGGGAAAGAATAAGAGGGCGAAGAATGTCGCCCCCGAGTCGTCTCTGGATGTCGTGGTCACGAGCCCTCCGCCCTAGACGACCATAGATACCGTGATGATTAATGATGATGGAGAAGCTAGTGATGAGGGGGCTTCTCTACATAGAAGACGGCGATCCTCATCTCAACAGAATGCTCAACATGTCGAGTTAGTTATACCAACCAAGGATAATGTCTTGGCACTCTAGGGGAGTTTGGGATGGTAGAAAAGGCCAACTCCCATTGCCCGATCCCAGTCGTTGTGCCCGGTACCGTGAGGCTGAGTACCGGGCCCCTACCGTCTTTGGTTGATGAGCGACCAGCAACCAACATTGCATTTTGCTACAGCTGCTTTGTCACGACCCCTAACCGGACCCGGTCGTGATGGCGCCTCTCGTGAAACAAGGCTAGCCGACATAAACTCCCAAACCAATTGACAGTTATAATACTAATTAATTAAGTCATTAATAAGTGATAAATCCCAAAATAGATTGAAGTAGAATAAATGTGGAAATAAACACAGCCCGACATTGGGGTATCACCAGTCATGAGCATCTAAAATTCGTCTAGGATATGAAAAGACAACATAATCTAATACAAAACTAGAACAAGTGAAATAAAGGTAGGAAGGTGAAGCACTAGGCTGCAAACGCCGAGCAACTACCTAGTCAACTCCAAACAAGCCTGCTGGAAACAAATCATCCCTCGCTAGCATGACCCGAGACTCCAGAATCTGCACACAAGGGTGCAGGGAGTAATGTGAGTATGCCAACTCAGTAAGTAATAAAAGTAAAGGCAGCTGAGCGATAAGAAAACACATAAATACACAGCAAAATGCTACAACGAGGTAGTGTATGACCAGCTTAGTACAGTAAAGCAGTAAAAACTCATGAAAACTTCTTAGTTCAATAAAACCTCTTTAAAACAACTTTCAGCAGTTCAAACGAGTGAATTAAAACAAGTATAAAAGATAGAAACACAAATCATCCCCTCGGGCAAAAATACCAACAGAGCCAGCCCCTCGGGGTATCTCGCAATCACTCGTATCAGCCCCTCGGCCAATATCATGGAACAACATCAACTCCTCGGGCTATATAACATCGCAAACTGGGTACCCGCGCTCACTGGGGGTGTGCAGACTCCGGGAGGGGCCCCTTACGGCCTAAGCGCAATAACAAGCCATCTCGTGGCATAATCAACAAGCTCTCGGCCTCATATCAATCACAAGCCACCTTGTGGCACAATAAATCAGGCCCTCGGCCTCGCATATATCACAAATCAGTGTAACACGCTCCGGCATGCAGCCCGATCCCATAACATCCTCACAACATAGGCCCTCGGTCTCACTCAGCCAAAACTCACTCAAGCCCCTCGGGCTGACAGTAAAACAAGTACTCAACTTAAAATATCATTTATGAAATCAGGAGGAGTGAATAAAACCGAGTTATGAAAATAGTAAGAACATAGCATGACTGAGTGTAATGTTAAACCGAAAACAGTGAGGAAAACAGTAGTAAAAGCCCCAAAGGGTCCAAACAATCGGCACAAGGTCTAGACACGGCATTTAGCCCTAAGCACAATAATATTTTCCAAAATATAACAATATCAAGTAGTTTTCAAGTAAAATGCGTGACTTAATAGTCGTACGGATGGACCAAGTCACAATCCCCAATGGTGCACGAGCCCACGCTCGTCATCTAGCGTGTGCGTCACCTCAAAGTAGCACAACGATGTGAAATCCAGGGTTTCATACCCTCAGGACAACATTTACAATCATTACTTACCTCTATCCGGTCCAAGCTCTAGCCCGCGATACCTTTGCCTCTCGTCTCGGCCTCAACTCGCATTGAATCTAACAAAAATAACAATCATGACGTCAAAATATGCTAAGGGAACGAAGCCCATGCGAAAATAATCAAATTACTAAACGAAATCCCGAAATTAACCAAACCCGGCCCCCGGGCGCACGTCTCGGAATCCGACAAAATTAACATCAATGGAATCCTTATCTTCCCACGAGTTCATGCATATCAAATTTACCAAAATCCAACCACAAATGACTCCTCAAATCACAAATTCTATGCCTCCAATTTCAAGCCCTAGTTTCTTCAATATTTACCCACAATTTTCCATAAATTTCAAACCTAACCAATGAAATAGCACCATAGGAACGAGTTTTAGGTTCAAAAATCTTACCTTAATGAAGTTCCCTCTGATTCCCTCTGAAAAATCTCCCCAAAAGCTCCAAAAACCGTTTTAAAAATGTGAAGAAAGTCTGAAAATTGCGAAGGATGAAATATATACCTTCTAACCCAGGGATTCCTCACCTGCGGTCCATTTCCGCGTCTGTGGAACCGCTTCTGCGGTCTAACCCACCGCTCCTGCAGTTTTCACTTAATGTCCTGGGACCGCACCTGCGGTCGCATTCTCGCACCTACGCCATCGCAGATGCATCTAGATGCCCGCTTCAGCGGCTCCGCCTGACTCACCTTTTGGCCGCTTCTACGTCCTGCTTCCGCATCTGTGGGAGTTGCACCTACGGCCTCCCAACCATAGATGCGGTTATGACAGCAGCCATAAACTTCAGCTGCCAAACTTCAACCCGAAACCCCCCGTCAACCATCCAAAATCACCCCGAGGCCCCCGGGACCACAACCAAAAGCAAGAACAAGTCATATACCACTATCCAAACTTATACCAATCTTCAAAACACCTCAAACAATATCGAATCAACCAAAACACATCGGATTCAAG
Source organism: Nicotiana attenuata (assembly GCF_001879085.1). Taxonomy (NCBI): domain Eukaryota; kingdom Viridiplantae; phylum Streptophyta; class Magnoliopsida; order Solanales; family Solanaceae; genus Nicotiana; species Nicotiana attenuata. The sequence continues at coordinate 59,219,398 of NC_031999.1, read as the reverse complement.
CCTAAGGTTCAAAAAATCTTCCGAATTACGCTTTTGATCAAAAAGTCTATCAAGCCACGTCCGAATGACCTAAAATTTTGCACACACATCCCAAATGACACAACGGACCTACTGCAACTCCCGGAATTCCATTCCAACCCCTATATCAAAATCTCACCTATCAACCGGAAAACGCCAAAAATCCATCTTCGCCAATTCAAGCCTAAAGCTACTCCGAAACTCTAAAACTCATCACACTCCTAAGTCCCAAATCACCTCCCGAAACTATCTGAATCCTCGGAATTCACATCCAAGCCCTTATTCACATCAGTCAACATCCAGTTGACTTTTCCAACTTATGCTTACTCAAAAGAAACTAAGTCTCTCAAATCTTACCAAAACCATTCCGAATTCGAACCGACTAACCCGATACCACAGAACAGGGATAAAAAAAAGCACAAGAAAGTAGAAATGAGGAAAACGGAGCGGTAACACATGAAACGACCCGCCGGGTCATTACATGCTTCTCACCCTTCAATGCCATCAGCTTAATCACCTTCTTCACCAACTCTTCCACCAACAAGTGCTGCATCACCTCTACCGGCTGCATTTTGTCCGAGAAGAGGATGTTCCTCTTCCCAGTCCCTAGTTCATGGGAATTTGGGGTAAAGTTATGTTGCCCACTCCAAAGATCCGTAAAGAAGGAGGAGCATTGCTCTCTCGGTATCCATCGGATGCAATCTGTTGTCCCGGGTGGTAGAATTTGCTAACTATCTGAAACCTTTGGCTACAAAGAAAGATTGAGAAAAGATACAAGCTCTCGAGAGAGAGTTCATGTTGAACAATGCTATGCACAATGCTACATCGGTATATTCTTCATTTCCTTTGTCATTTATTCTATCTTTGATTTAGTTTATTTTTGAATTTTCCTTTCTTGTTTCGCTGGCCAATTTCCTTGCCTCCGAGGGCCTCCAAAGGTTGATTGGGGAAAAGGAGGAACTCATCTCCGAGTGGGATCAACTTTTGGCCGAGCGTGACCAAACTGCTACTCGCCTCTCAAAACTGGAAGCCAAAGCTGCAAAGTCGGTCATGTTGGAGGCTCGTTTGCAGCAAAGTGAGCAAGAAGTAGAGACCCTTAGCCAAGAGATCGCCCTGCTGAGGGTTCAATTTGAAGAGGCTAAGGCCAAATGGGCTAAAGTCCATAGTGTTGTTCTTGCTGCATCCGATCGTGAGGCTGCCTCTGCTGAAAGATCAAATAATTTGGAGGCAGCCTTGAACTCCAAAAACTGAAGAGCTTGCTACTACTGGGTGAAATATGCCTAGTTGGAGAAGACGTATAAGAGGATCATCGAGCATAATAGATTTTCAGCTCTACTGTCCGTGATCTCATTGTTAGCCTCCGGTCCGTTAGGTCTGCACGGGAGAATCTTTCTGCCGAGGTTGACCAACTTAAAGAAGAACTTCAGCGCCAAGTGACTTCCCTCATTGTTGACAAAATGTATTCTATGTATGGCATGAGGAGAAAAACCTTGGAAGAGTCCAAAGAGGGTGTCGTAAATTTTGACGCCGAGATAGCTAAGGCCCTTGAGTTTGATTTAGCCAAACAAAGAGGTCTTCCGGTTAGGCCTGATGCTACTGATTCTTCTAGTTCCAATTCTGAGTTCTCGGGAACTGGAGAGGAACCGCAAGGTGTCGATGTTGAGTTCCAAAATGATGAATGCCAAGATATCGAACCGGCAGCAGATCTACCCACTTACCCTGGGGACGTGGATTCTTCTCTTCGTCCGGGTTCTGGAGATGCAGCAGTTTAGCTTTTCATTTCTTTTCCCAAGTTTTGTACATGTTCTATTTTGGCACATTTATTGTGAGTAATAAAATCTGTTACTCAAGTGTTGCATGAGTCTTTCCGCGTTATTTTGATAGAATATTTATGCAAGTTTTCATTTTTGCGTTCTTTCTTGCTTAAGTGTTTTGTGCAAGTTTATTTCATGTGTCTTTCTTCATTTAAGTATCTGCGCAAGTTTATTTTTGCATCTTTTTGTGCAAGGCTTCAAGTGCATATTTCTCCGAAAGCATTTGGATTCCGTGCATAAGTTCTTCCGAAATCAATCCTTTATCGTGTGGGTTTTTATAAGAGAGGGCCCTCTTATGTTTCTGTTACTCTCGAAGATGACGTCTCTTGTTCATTATGGAACCAGCATTTGAAGTACTTGTTGAAATTTCAAATGACAAAATGAATTCATCGTTTAGACAAGAAAAAAGATAGAAATAAAAGGACTTTTGTTTATTCCTTCCATTTTCAAAAAGTACATAAGCATTTGTTATGCTAAAAAGAAATTGCCATTTCTTGCAGCTGACTTATACAACTTGTTTCTGCAGGGCTAGCTGCACAGTCCCCGGTCCAGATGATACAACTATATTTTTCGGTTTTTGTATTCCGGTTGACGTGGCAATCGTTGTTGCCATATCCTCATATCATTCCCCCCCCCCCCCCCACAACCCCCTGTATTCGAATGCGAAGAATGTGAATTGGAATGCTGGAAGTTTTGCATCTTCGAGGACTCCACTAATGAATTGCTAGATAATCTTCAGTTCAGTAACAAACTTCACTTCCCCTGAAGAATTTATGCTATCGAGCCAAAGACTATCTAACAATCCCCTAGTGGTTTGCACTTGTGAATGGTCGGGTAACCTCTGCTCAATAGCAAACATAACCTACCGGTGAGAATTTTGCTATCGAGCCAAAGATTATCTAACCGCTCTGGAGTGGCTCTTCTCTTGTATGCCTTGCTATTGAAATGTCTTACTACCGCTGTCGAAACCTTCTTCGTAGTATGCTTTCAGTTTCTACCTCATTAAAATCCTTGCTAGAAAAACCTAATTGGGACAAAAACTGGATGAAGGGAAAAAAAGTGCAGCACATACTTTCAGTACAGGTGATGTTCGTCAGCAATAATATCTCTTAAGGTGCGCCACATTCCAATTGTTTGGCAACTTTTCTCCATCTTGATCCTCCAACTCGTATGAACCTTTCCCGATGATAGTTGAAACCTGGTAGGGGCCTTCCCATGATGGACCTAGCTTCCCTGCGTTGAGTTCCAGGTGTTCTAAGTTACTTTCCTTAGAACCAAGTCTCCCACTTTGAAATAATGGAGGTTTGCTCTTCGATTGTAATATCTTTCTATTCTTTGCTTTTGGTCTACAATTCTTATATGTTCCAAGTCCCTGCGCTCATCGAATAGCTCCAATTTGACTAACATTGCTTCATTGTTTGTCTCTTCACTTGCTTGGAAATATCTCAAGGTAGGTTCCCCTGCTTCCACTAGGATTAAGGCTTCTACCCCATACACAAGGGAGAAAGGAGTTTCTCCAGTGCTCGATTTCGCCGTTGTTCGGTGTGCCCATAGCACTCCAGGGTTCCTCAGTCCATTTACCTTTAGCTACTTCCAGCCTCTTTTTGAGATTTTGTATAATTATTTTGATCGTTGAATGTTATTTTTAAGGCAAAAAGGATGCCAGATGAGTGGAGGTAGAGTACGGTGGTTCCACTGTATAAGAACAAAGGTGATATCCAGAGTTGCAACAATTATAGGGGTATCAAACTACTGAGTCATACCATGAAAGTATGGGAGAGGGTGGTTGAAGCGAGGGTGAGGATGACAGTGTCTGTATCCGATAACCAATTCGGGTTCATGCCGGGTCGTTCCACCATAGAAGCTATACACCTTGTTAGGAGGTTGGTGGAATTGTATTGAGAGAGAAAGAAGGATCTGCACATGGTGTTTATTGACCTGGAGAAAGCGTATGACAAGGTTCCTAGAGAAGTTCTCTGGAGATGCTTGGAGGCAAAAGGTGTGTAGGTTCCTTATATTATGGCAATTAAGGACATGTATTATGGGGCTAAGACTCAGGGTTAGGACAGTAGGAGGCGACTCTGAGCATTTTCCGGTTGAGATGGGGTTACACCAAGGCTTTGCGCTCAGTCCGTTCTTATTCACCCTGGTGTTGGATGCGATAACAAACCATATTCAAGGGGAGGTGTCGTGGTGCATGCTATTCACCGATGACATAGTTCTGATTGATGAGTCACGAGCCGGTGTTAATGAGAGATTGGAAGTTTGGAGACAGACGCTTGAGTCTAAGGGTTTCAAGCTAAGAAGAATGAAGACGGAATACCTCGAGTGTAAGTTCAGCGCCGAGCCGGGGGAAGTCAACATGAATATGAGGCTTGAGTCACAGGTTATCCCAAGTAGAGGCAGCTTTAAGTACCTTGGTTCGGTTATCCACGGAGGAGGGGAGATCGACGAGGATGTCACACACCGTATTGAGGTAGGATGGATGAAGTGGAGGTTAGCATCTGGAGTCTTGTGCGACAAGAGAGTGCCAACGATACTCAAAGGTAAGCTCCATAAAGCGGTGGTTAGACCGGCCATGATGTATGGGGCTGAGTGTTAGCCTGTTAAGAACTCACATATCCAAAAGATGAAAGTAGCAGAAATGAGGTGTTGAGGTGGATGTGTGGGCACACTAGGATGGATAAGAATAGAAATGATGATATTCGGGAGAAGGTGCATGTGGCTCCCATTGATGAGAAGATGCGGGAAGCGAGGCTCAGATTGTTCGGGCATGTATAGAGGAGAAGCCTAGATGCTCCAGTAAGGAGGTGTGAGCGGCTAGTTGTGGAAGGCACATGAAGATGTAGAGGGCAGCCTAAGAAGTATTGGGGAGAGGTGATCAGGCGGGATATGGCGAGGCTTCAGGTTTCCGAGGACATGATACTTGATAGGAAGTTGTGGCGGTCGAGTATTATGGTTGTAGGCTAGGAGGTAGTTGAGTCTTGCGTTACTTTGTGTCTTTGTGAGCCTAGTCCGGTAGGGTTTTGTCTAAGATAGCTAGGGGTAATGTCGTTTCTTACTATTTTCTATTTTCGACGCAGGTTCCACTTACTAGCCATCGTTTTTGCTTTGCATTTTTCTTCCGCATTTTATGTTCCTGTTTTTCCTATGATCTTCGTGATGAATCTAATATTCTCTCCTTTTGTCTTTTTATTAGCTTGAGCCGAGGGTTTTTCGGAAACAGCCTCTCTACCCCTTCGGGGTAAGGGTAAGGTCTGCGTACACACTATCCTCTCCAGACCCCACTTGTGGGATTCTACTGGGTTGTTGTTGTTGTTGTTGTTACTTCGTTCGTTGATTCTGCTTGACCATTTGAGCTTGGATAGTAGGGCGAAGATGTGATTCTTTTGATTTTCAGGTCTTCAAGGAACTTCGTGACTGTGGCCCGTTATTGTAGGCTATCTCTTTTGGTATTCCAAATCTACAAATTATGTTTTCCCACAAGAAATCCACCACCTCATGTTTGCCGATCTTCTGATAAGGACCTACTTCAACCCACTTAGAAAAATAGTCAGTTAAAAATAAATGAATCTTATCTTACCAAGGGATGGCGGCACTGTTCCGACGATATCCATTCCCCACTTCATGAACGTCTATAGAGACAAAATTTAGTGCAATGGTTTGGTTTGTAGATGTTCCAGTGGTGCGTAGAAATGACATTTATCGCATTTTTGCATGAAAGCTTTGGCGTCTTGTTCCATTCGGGGCAAATAGTATCCTGCCCTTACCAGTTTTAGCACTAAAGAGTCTGCGCCCGAATGATCTCCACATATCCCTTTGTGGACTTCTCCCATAACATAATTAGCTTCGGAGGCTCCCAAGCATCGGGCCAGCGGGCCTTGAAAGATTTCCTGTACAATTGGCCTCATTTGAAGCTATATCGTGCTGCTTTGGTGCGTAGTGCCCGGGATGCCTTGGAATCTTCCAGCAACTTCCTGTGTTTGAGATAATCAATGATCTCATTCCTCCAGTCCCATACCAAATTAGTCATATTCACCTCATAGTAGCTATATGCGTCCAGAATCGAGTGCATGAGCTGTACTACCATCCTGGAATCTAATCCCTTCATTTCCGTTGATGAACCGAGGTTAGCCAATGCATTCACTTCTGAATTTTATTCCCTTGATATATGTATGATAACCACTCCCAGAATCGAGCAATAAGTGCATGAACCTTCACTATGTATGGGTGCATGGGAGCCTCTTTGGTTTCGAAGATCCCGTAGACTTGATTTACCACCAGCTAGGAGTCGCATTTGATTTTTATGACCTTAGAATCTAGTGCCCTGGCCAATTCAAGTCTTGCAACCAAAACATCATACTCTGCTTCGTTATTAGTCAAAGGAACCGTTCTAATGACCTTCGTTAGGGTTTCTCCTGAAGGCGTGGTTAACATTATGCGAAGCTCGGACCCCTTTTATGTTGGAAGCTATGTCTGTAAATAAGTTCCAAACTTCCAATGTCGATTTTGACACCATCAGTGCTTCTTTGGTTGACAGTGGCAGCAGTCCCGAACTGAAATCGGCCACAAAGTCAGCCAAAACTTGTGACTTAATCACAGTCTGAGGTTTCTACTCTATGTCAAATTCAATAATTTTGATGGCCCATTTGCCCAACCTACCGAAGATTTGGGTTTTGTGAAGGATATTTCGCAAGGGAAAGGTGGTCACCACAGCTATCAGGTGACATTGGAAGTAAGGCCTCATCTTTAGAGCGGCGACTACAAGAGCTAAGTCCAGCTTCTCCAAATGTGGGTAGCTAGTTTCTGCTCCCATTAAAATTCTACTAATGTAATAAATGGGAGATTGCATACCTTCGTCCTCAAGGACTAAAATGGCGCTTACCGCTACCTTCGAGACTACTAGGTAGATTAACAATTTTTCACCTTCCTCCGGCTTTGATAATAACGGAGGGCATGACAGGTACCTTTTTGAATCCCTCAAAGTCTGCTGGCATACCGAGGTCCATTCGAAATAGTTTTTCTTTTTTAGCAGCACGAATAAATTGTGGCATTTCTCTGATGACCGGGAAATGAACCTGCTCAAAGCGGCCAATCTCCCTGTGAGCCTTTGAACCTCTTTTACACTAGATAGCTGGTCCGGGGTGTCTTGGATGGATTTGATCTTATCGGGTTTGCCTCAATCCCCCTTTGTGACACCTTAAATCCTAGGAACTAGCCGGAGCTTACCCCGAATGCGCACTTCTTAGGGTTAAGCTTCATGTTATGCTTTCTTAGGATGTCAAATGTTTCTTGTAAATGCTTAAGATGATCACCTGCGTTCAAAGTCTTAACAAGCATATCAAATATATAAACATCCATGGTTTTCCCAATCTGTTTTTCAAGCATCTTGTTTACGAGCCGCTGATAAGTGGCTCTGGCGTTCTTTAGCACGAAGGGCATCACATTATAGAAATAAGTGGCGAAATACGTATCCGGAATAAGCATCGGGGAAACTCATTAACTCGTGCCCGACCGTTGCATCAATCATTTGATCAATGTTTAGCAGTGGGAATGAGTCCTTTCGGCATGCCTTATTCAAGTCCTTATAGTCTATACACATGCAAAATTTATTGTTCTTCTTAGGAACTACTACTATGTTAGATAGCCAGTCCGGATACTTTACCTCTTGGATAGAACCTATATCAAGTAGGTGAGTTACCTCTATTTTGACGAATTTATTTCTGGCCTCCACAATAGGGCGTTTCTTTTGTCTTATCGTATGGATGCTGGGATCCAAGGTTAACTTGTGTACGGCCACTTCCGTTGGGATACCTGTCATATCTGCATGCACCATGAAAAAAAAATTAGCATTAAATATATGAAATTTAATAAATCCAGACCTGATCTTAGGGTGCAGTCCTGTTCCCAGGTGGAGTTTCCTCTCCAAGAACTTTTTAAATAATGCGACTTGCTCAAGATCTTCTGCTGTGGACATTGTTGCATTTGTCTCTTCTGGTACTTGGAAATACCTTGGCACCTGATAAGATTTCGATGCCTCTTCCTCCTGGTTGACTTCACTTGATATAGGATTAGACGCTGGTTCCTGTAATTGCTATGCCCCATGCTACTTCCCTTTGCTACTCGAGATTGAAATCGCATTCATTTCCCTTTCCAGCGGTTGATCGCCTTTACTCTGTTTAATCCCCTCAGGAGTTGGGAATTTCAGCAACTGATGATACGTTGAAGGCACGGATTTCATCTCCTGGAACCACGGTCTTCCCAGAATAATGTTGTAACCCATATCACCGTCTACAACCTCAAAAAGGGTCGTCTTCATCACCCACTCGGCATTTTTGGGTAGCAGGATCTCTCCTCGGGTTGTTATGCTTGCGAGGTTGAATTCACTGAGGAGTTTTGTGGCCCGAATGATGCTTCCGGTAAGTTTGTCTTGTTCCAATATCCTCATTGTATAATATTGGCCGAACTCCCTGGATCCACCAGAAGACATTTGATTTTGAAATCTAAGACATTTAATAAAATTACCAATATGTCGTTGCGGTATCAATAGTCCGTCTGTGTGTTCCTCTATGAAAGTGATGGTTTCCTCAACGACTTCCCGAAGCCTCTTATCATGGGTTACCGTTATCTTCGTATTTCTTGCTACCGAGAAGGTAACCCCGTTAATTTCATTCCCCCCGAAAATCATGTTGATCATCTAGCGAGAGGGATCATCTCCCATTTTTAGGGATCCGTGTATCATGGTTGCGACCGTAATTATTTTTGCCCGATCACTTATGAATTACATGAGATGGCCATTTTTATGTAGTGTTGCCACCTCTTTGCACAGACGTCGGCAGTCCCAATTCGGTGGCCGTTCATCCTGTAGTATTTGCACCACAAATTAGGGTCCCTCTGGCTAGGATTGGACCTCATCAGTTTCAGGAACCTATTACACCCCATATCTTCGTATGAAAGGGAATTCGTAAGTCAATTGATGTAAGCTCAAAAATGACATCATCTTTGAGAGTACATAAAGTAAGTTAATCATGTTACCTTGGAGATTACAAATCTTTAAGATCATTGATAACATGTATCAAGATGGTTGAAAGGCTAAGAATCTAAACAAATTGAAGAAAATAAGTTTCGTTGAATGTCGACAAGTTGGGAATGTTATAACGTGTACTTTTGTGATAAGACTAGGGTGCTTAACAAGATAAATAGGTTATATTATGAGTTATTCTAGTCGTATGATATTCATGTGCTATGTTTTTAAGTCAAGCAAGTTGTGGAACAAAACTTGGCAAAGGTCATCACAAGTTACATTCATAAATGTGCTGAACATTAGGTCATATGTAGATGCGATTTTCTCTCAAAATACTTGGAATTAGGGGATGATCTACCTGCCAAATTGAAGATCTATGAGACTATTTTCTAACTCATTAAATCGTTTGTCAATATGACATCGGAGTAGAGAGATATGTGTGTTTACGCGAGACTCCGCAAACTACTAGGTAACAAGTAGGTGTGCCACCTACTTGCTTAAATGAGAGTCCAAAAGGGGCTATTTCGGGTCGGCCAAAGAGCCCATTTAAGAGCTTATCTCCTGATATATAACACTCAATTATATAACACAATAACAGGACATAACCCCTTGCTAACATCCTCCCAAAAATTGCCCATAAACCCTAATTGATTTTCTCTCCTTTTCAAGTTCTAGTTGGAGGTAAAACCTAGTGTTTGAAGAACGAAGATAGGAGATGAGTTATTCAACAAATATAGTATGTTTACTGCTCTCTTTTATCCATTTTTTATTTTGGAGATGTATGGAAAGTCGTTATATTATTGTAAGAACTCACGGGACGGTGATCGAAAGCCGTGATTTCGAGTTATTCACTTGTAGCGGACTGTTTTGTGGATTTCTTTGTATTGCTGTTGGATTGCATGTTTTACTACTGTTTTATAGAGTTTTGGAGGAGGAAGGGTGTGGAGAAAAACCACATAAATGCAGGGTGTAGGGCTGGTCGTTCGACGTAACATATTCGGGTTGTTTGACACTACTACGGTGGTCGTCTTGTGTATGAAGAGATTGGGGTGTGTTGGGCTATTTTGTAGTTTCGTGGTGTATATAAGGTTGGAAAATAATGTATATGTAGGGGAGATGCTTCCCTTTTTAGCTTTTCGTTCGTTGTGCGGTAGTTGTAAATTTTGTAACTAAATGATAGTATTATTATCGTTGTTGTAGATTAAGGTGCGAAGAGGTGAGTTCAACTTGGTGATTGGAAATACTATGATCAAGTATATTTAAACCTTTCCTTCATTTTGGCATGATCCAATAACTACATATGTTTGATAACGAGATAAAAAGAGAAGTTCATATTCCTAAATTTATGTACATTGTCCTAGTCTCATAAGTCACAGCATTCTCCCTTATCAGAACTTTGTATTCAACGTAGTTTTGTCTTCTTTCAGCCAAGAGAAGTCTATATATATATATAGTATTATAGTATTTTTACCACCATAGAGCTATAATCAATGGGCAGGCGCCTATTGGGAAACCTCTGATCGGATGGTAAGTTATATACCGAGCCTACTGTGGATGAGCGACTATGAGCGAGCCTAAAATGGCCGAGATACAGAGCCTAGTATGGTCGAGCGCCTATGAGCGAGCCTATTATGGCAGAGCAGTTACACATACCGAGCCTTATAAGGTCGGAAAGCTATTCTAATTACTATACCGAGAAAGTTGAGTCAGTATCAGCTGGTAAGCATATCTTCAGATTATGTTTGACTCCCAGTTACTTTCAGTTATTATATTATCAGTTCAATTCCAGCTTTTAGTTATTGTGTTGCCTTACATACTCGATACATTATTCCATACTGACGTCCCTTTTGCCGGGGACACTGCATTTTATGCCTGCAGGTCCTGAGTGACAGTTGGACAGACCCTCCCAGCAGATATAGCCAAACATCAGCTGGGTTGGTAAGCTCCACTTCCTCGGAGTTACCAGGTCTAGAACTTGGAGTCCATTTTATATATGCAAGTTTGATGGGTAGGTCGAGGCTCCCGACCATGGTACAGTTCAGTTATCTCCAGAGGCTTGTAGACGAGTCCTGCATATTTTGTAGTTGATGTTCATGGCGAATTCGTTGGCCTACACAATTATATATATATCAGCTTTTGGGTATATTTACCCCTCATATAAGAGAGACGTTATTTTCAAACGATTTAGAATATGGCCTCATCGGCCTAAGTTGAGCGTTACCCCTCTAGAGTTCAGAGTTACAGAGTGGTACACTTGGGCCGATTATGGCATCGGGTGATGGCCACGCCTCTTCAGGCTTGGGGCGTGACATAACCATGTTTCTTTAATGTTCCACATAGCTGATACCAACTCTACTACACTGAAGTTGAAGTTGTTTTCTGATAGCTTGGGATAGGATGGATCCTAAGAACCTGACACTTCTATGTCCTGCAATGACATGTTGTTCCAACCACGATTTGTACTTCTATCGGTAACGAACCTGTCTGCCAACCGAAAACCTCTGCCACGTCCTTCGGCCCGTTTGCAGGGCAAAAACCAGCCCCTCAAGAACTGTGTATCTATGTCGAAATTGTCTTTTGATATTTCTTTATTCTTGTCCCGACCTTTAGCCGATGCCGGGATGCCGATCTGATCATCTTCAATACTTATCTTTGACTCGTACTGGTTGTGAACATCCGCCCAAGTCGTCACTTGGAATTCGAGCAGGATTTTCTTCAACTTCAGGAAGCATCAGAACTTCTCAGATTCAAACCCTTGGTGAATGCTTTAGCCACCCATTGATCCGGAACAACCAGGAGCAACATTCGCTCCTTCTGGAATCGAGTTACGAATTATCGCAACAGCTCGTACTCTCCTTGTGAAATTCTGAATATGTTGGCCTTTAGAGCCTCCACCTTTCGGTCCCCGACATTAGCCTTAATGAAAGAATCCGCGAGAATCTCAAAGGAATCCATGGAATGTTTGGTTAATAGTGAATACCACATCAAGGCTCCCCTTGTGAGAGTCTCTTTGAATTTTTTCAGTAAAACAGTTTCGATCTCATGGAGAGCTAAATTGTTCCCCTTCACCGTCTTTGTATAGGTGGTAATATGCTCTTGAGGGTCAAAAGTACGATCATATTTTGGCACGTCGTCCCTTATAAACCGCTTTGGGATCAATTATAGTGCAGTGCTTGGTTTGTACGGTAACCGGGTATAATTTTTTGAGTCTGGACCTTTCAGCACCGAGGATGCACCCGGGATTTGGTCCATGCGGGCATTCACCTCCCTCAGAAACTGCAAAAGTTTGCTTTTGAAGGGATCGCTCTCGTTGTTGTGACCGGGTCCGCTCCCCCGGCCTATCGAAGTCGACCTCGCCCTTCGGGGTGTTGTTGTCAAAGTTTTACGTTGTTTAAATTGTAGGAGCACCGGGAGGAACTAGACCTCATCAATTCGCATTATCGGAAGCGCCCGACAACACTTGCTTTAGTTCTATCATAACCTTATTCGGTCGTGTGAGATGGACTAGAATGACCTTTTGTTGCTCCTTCAGGACCCTTACTGCTTCAACAACATGCGCTTCTTCAACATTATCGGGAGTCACCTCCTAAACATGTTGCGGGTATCGCCTGTCGTAGATCGGCATGGTTTTATTCCCCTAATTGCGGGTACCACTGATTGAATCCTCGTGCTGAGGCTGTTCTCCTTAGGCCTTATGATTGTGTGTGTTGTTAACAACATTATCTGCCATTTTCTGTGATTTTTGCTACGAACTAATATTCAAAATATGTTAGTAAAAGAGGTAAGGACCAACTTAATTACATGACTATCTAGGCCCCAGAGTGGGTGCCAAATTGTTTATCCGTAAAAGGAGAATCGAATAAATATGCGATACTTAGCCTTGAGATGAAGATAAAATAGCAGAAAGAGTAGTTCCAGGAGCAGGGCTTTCGGGCACAAGAAAAATGAAATCAAAAATCAAGAAGATAAAATTGTGTAAATCATTGAATAGATTATAGCATAAGTTTTTCAGAAAATTCGTGTCTTTTACAATGATAATAGAGTTCACGACTGTCTATGCCCCTTTTTAATTTCAATTATGAGGGCCATTGAAGAATGTGTAACGGCGAGCATGAATGACAAATTCTTTATAACGAGCAGTGTACTAAATGCTGTAGAATGGCAGGCATTTATTACATCTTTATGAGCACCATTCTTTCTGGTAACAGATGGAACAGTTGTCTTCAGTTTTAGCTATCCTCTACCTCGGCTCCATGTGTCACTCCATTATGCAATCACTTACCATAGCATATTTTACCCTTTACAAGAGTGTATTGGTTGCAAAATAAACTCGTCAAATAGACTAATGATGTGCCGACATGTGTCATGAGAGTTAGAGCTATAACAAAGAATGAAGATTATGGGAAGCATGGGTATACACCCACCGAATTACTTACAAGGATACTGCACTTGATAACTGGGAAAAAAGAGATAGGTGCAATTAAAAAATGCAAGAAAGGAAGGCTCATTAATAGCCACAAATATGGAAAGAAATCGACATAATCCTAGATTAAGCGTAATTGACAATTATTACCATAACCGTTACAAATTAACCAATTAACGGGCAATTAATGTAATAAATATTAGTAATGAGCGATAATTAAGCAGGGCAAAATAGTTAAATATTGTATCCCTATATAAACCTCCTTACAATATTTTGTAGGATCATCACGGAATTCATGAAATTACTCTATCAGTCGTTTATATCTTATTCTATGCAAATTGAAGAATCTTGTTCTCTCCTCTTGGAAGAAAGTTGTGATTATCAATAAGATTTCTTTTTTCTTAATCTCTAATTATTTTATTTTCATATTTCTTATTCATCTATTTTAGGAAAAGTGAAGTAAGATTGATTTTTAGAAACCCAAATTATTCTATTATTTGCTTTGACTACAAACAACAATATTTTTTTGTTAAAAACAATTGGTTCTGTTGCCGAAAAATCTAATAATCTTTTCACTATCAATATTTTGTCTTTAGCAACGAATTATGTCTACTACTAATAAGAATTTTCAGGTTGGAGATGGACAACAAGGAAAAACTCCTCCGCACAACATACCCACACATACTCCACCACGGTCACGAGAAAATTTACCTGTCAGATATGCTAATCGTAACGCTGGACAACAAATGTCAAACAGTCAAATGAGCAAGATAACTTGAAGCAATTTATTACTCAACAGATTGGTGAAGCTTTGCGTGCTTTCGCAAGTAGTCTGTCGAGTGTTGTCCAGGCTCCACCAGATCATTTTACCGCATTTACTACAGGAGTCAAGGGCAACGATTTAACATAGTAGGAAGTCAAATCAGTATTGGTGAACAAATTTGGCGAAACCCTTCAAAAGGGGCTTTGACATGGTATTCTCTCTTACCTGAAAATTCAATTGGCTCTTTTGTTGAGCTTGTAGATTCATCCATAAAATCACATTCGGAAGCTCAAAAAGCAGAGAAAAGAATGAATGATATCATAAAGGTAAAACAAGCCTAATAATTAGGCACTACTAGCATTTGCAAGCAATTTGAATGAGAAAAGTTCAGAAGCTACGAAAAGACTAGAGGATAGCCTGCGGGAATTTCCTGCTACTACTTGGAATGATGTTAATAACAGGTACAACACAACGTTATGAATAGAAGAAGATATAGTATCCAAGCCAAATGTGGAGGAAAGGTTCAGACCTAGAAGATCAGAATCAGAAAGGAGATCCAAACAAAATTGATATCAACCTTACATGGGACCCGTGGGACGAGATCTTAGATCAAGACCAAAACAGTCGCGGTTTGATCAGAGATCAAGAGAGAAGAAGACAAGTTTCTCTTATCGATGTTGAAAGTAATGTGATATAACAAGGAGCAATAATAAAAATTCCATATCAAGAATATGAGATTATAATTTCAATGTCAGTACGTTCGAGTTAGTAGCTGTGCTAAGAGGTATAGGTGGTAAGGTGCGGTGGCCAAATGAAATAAAAACAAATCCCAGCAAAAGAAGTTAGGAACTTTTGTGTGAATTCCATAATAATCATGGACACAAAATAGTAGATTTCAAGCTCCTACAAGAAGAGGTTGATTATACAGCCAAGATCTCAGTAACTCACGGAAAGCGGATTCGGATATTCTTGGAAGGAGATAGCATAACATTTGACGATGACGATGCAGATGGCATGTTCATCCCTCATAATGATGCACTGGTAATATCTTTACTTGTTCATGATACTAACGTCAAACGAGTTTTGATTGATCTAGGTAGCTCTGTAAATATCATATTATTAAGAGTGGTACATAAAATGCAAGCGAGTGATTATCAACATTGATCGAGGGTATCATAAAAGACAACAAATTTCAAGTGGTGGATGCAGACATGGCTTATAACATAATTTTAGGAAGGCCGTAGATCCATGACATGGATGCAGTTCTATCCACTTTGCATCAAGTAATGGAATTCAAATCATAGTGGGGAATTCATCATATCAGGAGGGACCAGCAAGGAGCACAAGAAACCAACACAATCGTTGTGGCTAGTGGAACATCCAAAGGCAAAGATAAAAAATATCAATTACAGTGTTCAGTTGAGTAGAACTTGTCTTCTACCCCAAATGAAAGTACGAGGAATGAAACAGATATAAATGCAAGACCTGATGTGATCCATGATCCATGAAGAGTAAAACTATTAAAACAATTATGGAAGAGCTCGAAGCTGTTATACTGTTCGTCCACTATCCTGACAGAAAATTCTATGTTGGAACAAACCTAAGACTTGAGATGAGAAGTAAGTTATTTGAATTTTTACGCGCTAACGCTGATTGTTTTGCTTGGTCACACTCAGATGTGATAAATATTCCACCAAAGTTAATGACTCACAATTTAGATGAAGATCCATTACACGCCCCAGTAAACCAAAAGAAACATAAGCAACGCACATCCAAAAATCAGGTAGTTCAAGAGGAGGTACAGAAACTTCTAAAAATTGGTTCAATTCAAGAGGTAAAGTACCTTGACTAGTTAGCTAATACTATTGTAGTCCCAAAGAAAAATGGAAAATAGCGAGTATGTGTAGATTATACTGACCCGAATAAAGCATGCCCCAAAGATTCATTTCCTTTACCGCATATAGATCAACTAATTGGTTACACCGTTGGTCATAAAATTTTAAGTATTCTAGACGCTTATTCTGGATTTAATCAAATAAAAATGGATCCCTTAGACGAGGAAAAAACTTCTTTCATTACAGACATGGGGACTTATTGTAACAAAGTCATGTCTTTTGGCTCGAAAAATGCTGGAGCTACGTACCAGAGGTTGGTGACCAAAATGTTCCAAGAGCATTTAGGGAAAACCATGGAAGTCTACATCGATAACATGCTAGTGAAATTGGAACAAATAGAAGATAATCTCAGGCTTCTGAATGAAACCTTTGAAATACACCGTAAGAATAATATGAAGTTGGACCTAGAGAAATGCGCCTCTGGTATAGCCTCAAGTAAATTTTTAGATTTTCTTATCTCTAAAAAGGGAATCGAAGTAAATCCAGCACTGATTCAAGAGATACTGGATGTGCTCACAAGTACAAAGGAAGTACAAAGATTAACAGGGAGAGTATCAGCTTTGGGGAGATTCATATCTAGATCCTTAGAGAACTGTTTAAAATTATTCTCGTGATTGAAACAAAATCAAAGCCAAGGGATGGAGAATATTACTCATCTACTTAGATGTATCAGAAGTAGTGGTAAGCGCGATATTGGTGCGAGACGAAAAAAGTACGCAATCTCCAATTTACTATTTTAGTAAATCTTTGGTAGATGCCGAGACCAGATATCCTCATCTAGAAAAACTTGCACTAGCTTTAATAATGACATCAAGAAAGTTACGACCCTATTTTAGTGTCATCTTATTTCCGTCTTAACTACTTTTCTATTAAGGAATAGTTTACATAAACATGAGTTATCAGGAAGATTAGCTAAATGGGAAATAGAATATAGGGAATATGATATTGTTTATCAGCCTCAAACTGCCATAAAGTCACAAGTATTAGCAGATTGTTTAGCACATTTCAGTTCAAGCTTACTTCCTGAAGCTGAAAATGAGGTACAAATATTTACCATCTCTAATCTAGGGACTTGGACATTGTATACTGATGGACTCAAATGCAAAATGAGCAGGTTTGGGCATTTTCTTAAATTCACCTTCATGAGAAATTATTAGGCAAGCAATAAAATTATCACGACCCAAAATCAACTATAGGCCCTGATGGTGCCCAATGTTGCCATTAGGCAAGACAACGGTGAACCATCTAAGTAGTTATTCATTTTATTACTTTGAAATCATAAGTTTTATTAAGTAAAGGAATTTACACATTGGAAATCACAGGTACATACATAGTTAGTAAAAAAAAACTCGAGAAATGCTCTCAAACAATAACTTACCACCACCCTCGTTCATCCAACCTAAACCACCGGATATCTCCACTCCTCCATCTTCCTCACCTTTACAACCTTTAAAAGTTATTTCTTCCCCACCGCTTGATAATAATATGATTATTGATCCAACTGACTATGCTGCACAATCATCCAAACCCCTTCCAACATCTTATCTTCACACTCTACTTTCACATAATATATCAGCTCATACTTCTACCTGAAATGATCCGTTTTTATTACCTCAGGTGGTAAGTGATGAATTGGACGCACCAACTGATCCAAATATCTTCATTCCACTTTCTCTTGAAAAAAAGGAACGAATCTACAAGCCATGGAAACATGCAGTGATTATAAAATTATATGGTCAAAAAATAGGTCACCAATTACTGAGGCAAAAAATTTATGCTTTATGGAAACCTACTGAGAACCTACCGCTTATAGATTTAGGATCTGATTTTTACTTGCTTAAATTTCAGAAGGAAAATAAGATTCATGCTATACAAGATGGACCTTGGTTTATACTAAATCATTTCTTATCTGTTCGACAATGGTAACCAAAATTCATGGCATCTGAAACAAAAATCAATAACTCTTCTAGTTGGCTACGTCTACCTGAGTTACCTACTGACTTTTATGATTTCCAGATATTGCAGAAATTGGGAAATTATTAGCCATTAATAATTGTACTTCTTCAACAATAAGGGGACATTATGCTAGGTTGTGTGTTCAGGTTCCTTTGGACCAACCACTTTGCACTCATATTTTTTATTAGCCATCATAAACAGATTATTTTATATGAAGGCCTAAATTTGTTATGCATTATGTGTGGTCGAATGGGACAGAATCGATCAGTTTTTTCTTGCAAAACTAAACCTAATCCCAATGACATCTCTACAATAAATCAATCCATGAATTCTAATCCTACTAGTACCACTGTACCAAGCACTGATGAATGGAAGATTGTTAAGTTTTCTACTAACTCATCTAGGAAATTTAACTTCACGAAAGGGAATACACGGCCAATCAGGTGTGCCTATGGATAGGACTAATACTACTGCTACTCTTCCATTTACAAAACTGTCACTTAATAATGTTAATTACTCGTCTAATTCTCACACAAAACAAGTTGCATCTGTGGAAGAAAGTCTTCATACTAATAATGTTAATCCTTTTAATCCACTGGTTATTGAAGACACCATAACTGTTAATTCCCTTAATCCGGAATTAACTAATTCTACACAGAAACAAAATACCACTCAAACACACCTCGACTTACCTACAAACTCGGGCCAATCACAATTGGTCCAACCTCCACCACAACCTATCAACTTGCATGCAAGAAGACACGACCAACTCCCTCACATGCAAGACACAATCTCTGCCTCACATACCATTCAGTCAGCAACAATTAATAACCTAGACCAAAATACACAAACAACACACAAGAAAAACAAAACACTTACTAACTCTCCTCCTTCGAGCTCTTCAAACCCTAGTCTACCTTCCATGCAGAAACATCATCATGATACCTCCACTACCATCCCTCTTTCTCCATCAAACACACAAACACCAACTCCATTTATCTCCCAACTCGATCTTATCTACATCAATTAGTCATTCAATAATTTTCACTAATTTACACAATGCAGTTAACTCAATGTACAAGTATCTAATTAGCCCTAATACACCTAGTGGTACATGCATAACCAACTCGTACAAGTGGATTTGAAAACTTCCGATCCCCCATAAAATATCTTTTTTCCTTTGGTTATTTTGCCATGACAGACTTCCTATAGCTAAATATCTTACAAAACTAGGTATTACCAGTTCAGCAACATGTCCACAGTGTCATAAAGACACGGAATCAATTAGTCACATATTACAACATTGTGCTGACGCCCTTTTTCTTTGGAATTCCCTTAGGATACCACCTCCCACTAGCACTTTCTTAATACCTCAGATTGATACTATTAATTGGTTGTATAAGCCTATACATACACCACTGCTCTCGACACCTCACAAAATTCCTTATACCACTGTGATTCCTTTTGCATTATGGGAAATTTGGATTAAAAGAAATAAATTTATTTATGAACATCAAAAAATAGTTTTAAATATTTCTTCAATTTTATCAAGGATGGCTGAATATTACTTTTTAACCAATCATTCACTTAAGAAGAATTCAAAGTCCCCTATATACATTAAATGACATCCACCAAATCATACTTCATACAAATTAAATATTGATGGATCTTGCTCCCCGACACAAAGTAACTATGGTATTGGCGGAGTTTTCCGTAATCATCAAAGCAATTGGATTATAGGCTATGCAGGATCCATGAAAGCAGGCCCCACTATACAAATAGAACTTCTTGCACTTCTCAAAGGATTACAAATTGTTGTCCACCATCAGCTCATACCAATCATCATTGAGACGGATGCATAAGCAATAATCGGTATGTTCAATGCACCTACAATGCACTTTACTAATATCATTAATGATTGCAGGTCATTGCTCCAACAGCTGAGTAGTCCACTAGTACAAGTTATCTACAGAGAGCAGAATTATGTAGCAGATAGGCTAGCTAAATATGGAGCAACACAAGCACATGAGGACTGCCTACTTTTTGGAACACTACCACCTTTTGCTATGTCTTGTTATGAACAAGATCACCTGGGCACACTCCACAGCAGGATGATTAGGAAGTTTAGTAGGAATGTTACACAATCTCTCTCTAGTTTATAGCCTACCTATTATGTGTAATAGTAGAAACTCTTTAGTAGCTACTACTTCTACAACTAGTACTGTTTCCCAAGTGGGACACCAATCACCTAGCTCTATCTTTGTACAACGGATGCCCTTTATGCATCCAAGAACCTAATACGCTGTATTTTGTTTAGTATGTTATAATATTGTCTATCTTTTCAACCAAAAAAAGAGTAAGATATAAGAATAAAAGGTGACAATATTGTGCAAATCCATAAATATCAACTAGAACTTCTCAAAACCCGGTGTCACAAGTGCATGAGCATATACTAGTGTTGATACCCAATTTTTTTCTATATATTTTTAATACACATATATACTTTCAAAATAGCATATATGCATATATAAGCATGCACAAGCTTTTATAATTTTTCTATAATTTTAAAGGCTTTAAATTGATTTATTTCTTCCCCTTTTTACTTATAAAATTTCCAATAATTATCCTTCAAACTATTGTTGTGGTAATTTAGCCATCTAAATCCTATATTTATGCCAAAACATGGCTTAAATATTTTTTGTGTATTTATATAATTACATTTATATTTATAAACCAATTTGCATATAATTGCAATACTAGCCCTATTAATGCATAATTACGTTATTAATGCATGAAAGGGTCTTTTATATTTTTTAAAAATATTAAAAAACTATTTTTAATCATTTTCAATGCACAAAATATTTTTTAGAAATCCTTTTATTATTTTTATAAATTGTATAGTACTGAAAATGGCTATTTAAAACTTAGCCTATTTATTTTCAATTTCAGCCTAAATTCAGCCCAACCCAATCCCAATACCTAGCCCAATTTCTAATTATATTACCCGACTCAGGCCCCAAACACATTTTAACCGACCCAATACGGGCCAAATACTGGCCGTTGATCGTTTTGATCAGCGACCCAGGTTCTCCCTTTCCTAATTAAACCGACCAATACCCCCCAAACCTAATTCATTCTACAGCCCACCCCACCGCCCTAAAATCCTCTCTGCTCTCAAAATACTCTCAACCTAAACCCTAATCTTCAAAAGCCGACCTCCCATCTATGGCCATCTCCGGTGACCTCTCATCATCTCTCAAGCATCCAATGGCTTCTCTCATGTCATTCTTGCCTTTTCTAAGGCCCTCAAGGGACCAGGGCCATGCCCACTTGCATCTAGGGTTCATCTCCTGCATGTTCCTGATCATTCCAGTATGATTTCAAGAGAAATCGTTCTATATTTGTTACGATCTATGGGTTTCTAGACAGGTTTCTTCATCTATGTATAGGTCTCTTCGAAACCCTAATTTCTTTTCTATACCTCCTAGATCTGTACAGATCTAGGACGATTTGAGTTTGTTTCTTGAGTGTTTTATAATAGCCTTAAGATTCTTCACAAGAATCGTTTGATTTCTTCACCTTTTCTAAAACTAGGGTTTTCATAATTTCTTATAAAACTTTGTTCAAATGATTCTTTGTGTTTAAACTTCTATTTCTCACATATTTTGACTAATTCTATGAGTCTACTACAACCTAAACTCGCCTATGCTGAAAGCCATAATTTTTTAAGGTTCTTCGTTTGGTTTTTGAGTATTAGCATGACTAACCGGTTCTCGTTTTGAGTTTTCTGTGATTTCTCGTGACTGTCTTGCCTTGATAAGCTTCTACTGAGTTTCTTAGTCTATACTTTCACTGATTCTATGTACTTGTGTTCATCATTACTGATCACATCAAGACCTTCATCTTTCTCATTGAATCAGTATTGTTTAACTTTTATTTTGATAGAGTTATGTGTCGATCCCTTACTGTCCATGTTTACCTTATTTATATGCTAAACATGCTGACTCTTTTCATGACCTTCTCTTTGATTGAGCTATGTAATATTCTGAATTCCTTATTTCTTGGGTTGATTTGAACACTTTCCCTTAAACCTTCGATTCTTACCTTTCTACTCAATTTGATTGATCTGCTTGCCTTAATTAACTTTCCCTTACCTTGTCTGCATGTTACTTGATTCTTACTGATTATTTCCTTAACTAGAATTTTCTGAACCTAGCCCTAATTACATATTCTATACTTGCACTGTTTGAAGGCTTTCCTTATTTGTTATACTCCAGCTATGTATGATTTCTTTCCTTATTTGTCACCTGCTCTTTACAGTTTGAATTAATTCCCTTAATTAAGGGAGGACTCGAACTGATTTTACTCTAAGTTCTATAATTACTGAACAATTTAATTCTTACCTTATTTACCTAGCTTTCAAACTACTATATACATTGCTCTCTTCTACAGTCTAAGGACATGATTTGACATCTCTCATACGCTAAAAGGCTCTTCTGCTTTCTTTGTTACTTACTATTGTTACTAAATTAGCTGGCTGTAAGCCAAGGCTAATTATTGCACTCTCCTTTTCTCTACCTTTCGATTACTCTCTTTACTGGTATGCTCTAATTTTAAATTTAAGCTCTCAAACCGATGTGTTTCATATTGCTTCAGTTCATCATATTCCTAATCTATTTCTATCTATTGTTTTGCTGTTCAACATGTAATTGACCTATTACTTCCCCTAGTTATGTCTTATGACTTCTACGATCAGCATGTCTTATGAACTTGTAGTCTGTTTAAATTTGACTCTACCCTGTTTTTGAATGTTGGTTTACTTGCTATTTAGTCTCTAGTATGATCCTTTCTTTGCAAAGCAATGTTGTTACCCTAAGTTGTTTGGTTCTATGTTGGTTCTGAAATTCACACTGTGTTGTATCATTAGCTATCCCTAGTCCCATGAACCCCCTAAAGCACTTATGATTCTACAACTATGTTCTAATTGGCACCCCTCGATCCATGTATTACTGTTTGCACTATTAGCTACCCCCATAATTGCAAAGACTTCTGCTTATTTGTATTGTGTGCTCCCACCCGCAATTACCCCTGTGTGAAGGTTTGTTATTTGAGTGCTGCTTAACCTGTTTTGGCTCTATGTTTGATCTGTTGTTTGTGTGATTATACAACTCATGTAAACATATTTTACTGAACAATTCTCCTATTTATAAAACTACTTCAACTGAGTCTTTTCAAATACTGCTTTCCTATTTAAACCTTTTCAAAACTATGTCAAGCACTCTCACTCTACTCCTAGGTCCTTAAGTTCTGCCCCCTCCAGTGTATGACTGCCTTGGGATCCCAATGAGATCCCTCTAAACTCTGATGCACTGGAGCTGGCACTTCCACACTGCACTTACTCAGTTCTGGTTATAAAGTCTAGGTGTGAGCACTGTCCGAGATCCTTGAGATCCTTAGGGAACTCTGGCGCACCTAGACAATGATACTGTTTATGGAACCTTGGCATTTGAGGCTATTAGAGGCTTGGAGAAGTCATTTGGGCCTGCTTCAGGCTCCCTATAGTTAACTTCTTCTTTTCTCTATTGTTTATGTAATTTATTCAGCTGGTCTGTAGTAATTATTTGTAAACGACATTGGGGTGATTAGTGAAAAGGGGTGGGTAGTTACATATCTGTGGGGTAACTGTGATGACCTTGGTCATCACTTGTTTTAGAAACAAATTCAGTGTTTCGAGGCCTAAAAACCTCCCTTTTACCTCACCTTGATTTGCGTGTGTGGTTCGGACCTATATCCGGACCTAAAAACCTCCCTAGGGGATGATGGAGTTTTGAGGATGCAGGGTCGTATTTGTGTACCTAATGTGGATGGACTTTGGGAGTTGATTCTAGAGGAGGCCCATAGTTCCCGGTACTCCATTCATTCGGGCACCGCGAAGATGTATCAGGACTTGCGGCAACATTATTGGTGGAGGAGAATGAAGAAGGACATTATTTCATATGTGACGCGGTGTTTGAATTGTCAGCATGTTAAGTACGAGCATCAGAGGCCTGGTGGTTTGTTCCAGAAGACTGAGATCCCTGAGTGGAAGTGGGAGCGTATCACTATGGACTTCGTTGTTGGACTCCCACGGACTAAAAGGAAGTTCGATGCAGTATGGGTTATTGTTGATAGGCTGACCAAGTCAGCACATTTCATTCCTGTAGCAGTCTCCTATTCTTCGGAGAGGTTAGCTGAGATTTATATCCGGGAGATTGTACGTCTTCATAGTGTGCCCGTGTCTATCATTTCGGACCGAGGTACGCAGTTTACCTCACATTTCTAGAGAGAAGTTAAGCGAGAGTTTGGCACACAGGTTGAATTGAGCACAGCGTTTCATCCTCAGACGGACGGGCAGTCCGAGCGGACTATTTAGATTTTGGAGGATATGCTCTGAGCTTGTGTCATTGACTTTGGAGGCTCGTGAGATCAGTTTTTGCCTTTAGCAGAGTTTGCCTACAACAACAGCTACTAGTCGAGTATTCAGATGGCTCTTTATGAGTCTTTATATGGTAGGCGGTGTCGGTCTCCGGTTGGATGGTTTGAGCCGGGAGAGGCTCGGTTGTTGGGTACAGATCTGGTGCAGGATGCCTTGGACAAGGTCAGGATCATTTAGGATAGGCTTCGTACAGCTCAGTCCAGGCAAAAGAGCTATGCCGACCGTAAGGTTCGTGATTTGGCATTCATGGTCGGTGAGCGGGTATTGCTTCGGGTTTCGCGTATGAAGGGCGTGATGAGATTTGGGAAGAGGGGTAAGCTTAGCCCTAGGTTCATTGGCCCGTTTGTGATTCTTGACCGAGTGGGGGAGGTGGCTTACAGACTTGCATTACCGTCGAGCTTATCAGTCGTACATCTACTGTTTCATCTGTCCATGCTTCGGAAGTATCACGGCGATCCATCCCACGTGTTAGATTTCAGCACTGTCCAGTTGGACAAGGACTTGTCATATGAGGAGGAGCCGGTAGCTATTCTAGACCGACAGGTTCGTTAATTGAGGTTGAAGAGTTTCCCTTCTGTTCGTGTTCAGTGGAGAGGTCAGCCTGCTGAGGCATCGACCTGGGAGTCCGAGTCCGATATGCGGAGCCGTTATCCCCATATTTTTCCCGACTCAGGTATTTCCTTCTTATGTCCGTTCGAGGACGAACGATTGTTTTAGAGGTGGAGGATATGATGACCCAAAAGGTCCTCACTTGTATTAGAAACAAATTTAGTGTTTCGAGGCCTAAAAACCTCTCTTTGACCTCACCTTGATTTGCGTGCGTGGTCCGGACCTATATCCGGAAAGCCTTCTATGTGAAAAAAAATGAGAAATAGAAATTCCTAGAGTTAAGAATTTGATTTTTGGTTGACTTTGGTCAACATTTTGAGAAAACGAACCTGGATTCGTGTTACGACAATCCCGGGAGGTCCGCAGTAAAATATGGGACTTAGGCGTATGCCCCGAAATAAATTCTGAGGTCCCAAGCCTTAGAAATCAATATCCGAAAGAAATTCTTTTGCTGAATTATCCAGAAATGAAGAAAAGAATTAATGTTTGAAACCATTGGTATCGGGCCCGTATTTTGGTTCCAAAGCCCGGTACAAACTTGTTATAGTATTTGAATGATAACTGTGAAATTTGGTGAAAAATGGAGTTTATTTGACGTGAGTTGGACTTCCGGTTGATGAGTTATGAACTTTAAGTGTTTCTGATGAAAATGATGAGTTTTGAAGTTTAATCCATGGTTTTACATGTTTTTTTGATGATGTGATCGCACGAGTAGGTCCATATAATATTTTTGAGTTAGTATGCACATTTAGTTTGGAGTCCCGAGGGCTCGGGTGAGTTTCGGGTAGGTTCCGAGATGTCTTAGGCTTAAAATATGGATGTTGCAGGTTCAGAGAAGTGAAAATCTCTGAACCCGCCAGTGCGCTCCGCATTGATTTTGTGCTGTCCGTGGTGGGGGCTTTGCAGCTGCACTCGATTTTGTGCGGTCCGCACAGGTTCACTGGTCCGACTTCGGAAGCCTATATCTTTTGATCTACAAGGAATTTTTAGACGATTAAAAAACGAAAAATGTAGCCCTTCGTGTCTAGTTTCAAGAAAATTAAAGAAATCACAATTTTGAAATCTGTAGCCGCACTCCTTTTTGTGCGGTCCGCACAGGGGGTCTGAGAGGGGTATATTTAAACGGGATTTTCAGTTATTTTTAAATTTTCAAAACCCCAAAAACATAAGAGGCGATTTTTCAAACAATCTTTCTTCTCCAAAACATTAGTAAGTGATTTCTAACTCATTTTCTTTACTCCTTAACTTCTTTTTACAAGATTTCATCCTAGAATCTAGGGTTTTCATGGTGGAATTGGGAATTTTGGGTAAAACCTAAGAATATTGAAATTTGGGGATTTAGACCTCAAATTGAGGTCGGATTCCAAAACCAATTATATGTCCGGGATCGGGGGTGAATGGGTAATCGGGTTTTGGTTCGAATTTCGGGTTTGGACCAAGCGGGCCCGGGGTCGATTTTTGACTTTTTGGGAAAAATTTAGTAAACATAATTCCATGCATTAGAATTGTTTCATTTAGCATTTATTGATATAATTAAGTAACTTATGGCCAGATACGAGCGAGTTGGTGGTGGAATCAAGAGGTAAAGCGATAGTTGAGGCTTGAATTGTGTTTGTGGCATCGAGGTAAGTGTTTGGTCTAACCTTATCTTGAGAGATTAGGAGTTGTGTTTTAATTGCTATGTGATAGCTGTGGAGTACGACGTATAGGCATAGTGAAGAGTATCTATACGTCGGTGTCAAGCATGCCCGTGAGTCTTGTATTGTAATTGTTATGACTCTGTTGTGGTTTATTCGTGCTTCATATGAGGATTATATTACTGTTCCCTTGCCGGGATGTTGATGTTATATTACTGTTCCGTTGCCAGGATGTTGTTATTCTATTATTGTTCCCTTGCCGGGATGTTGTTGTTATATTATTGTTCCCTTGTTGGGACTCTTTTATGATTGGTGTTGAAATATGAAATGGGAGCGGGTTGCACGGATGCAACGGTAATATATGAAATGGGAGCGGGTTGTACGCCTGCAATGGTAATATATATGAAATGGGAGCGGGTTGTACGTCTACAACGGTAATATATATGAAATGGGAGCGGGTTGCACGCCTGCAATGGTAATATATGATATGGGAGCAGGTTGCACGCCTGGAACGGTAATATATGAAATGGGAGCAGGTTGCACGCCTGCAATGATAATTATATAAAATGGGAGCGGGTTGTACGCCTGCAACGGTACAATATGAAATGGGAGCAGGTTGCACGCCTGCAATGGTATTATATGAAATGGGATCGGGTTGGACGCCTGCAACGGTATTACATATGTACTTGTTTCTTATTTCCTTATTTTGTTGGTATTTGATTTAAGGCGTTCCTTACATTTACTATCGTTATTCTGTTGTTAGCTGTTACTCCCCGCGGCATGTTTCCCCCGCCCAACTTTCGTTGTAATTATCTGCTTCATTTTCCGCTGTATATGATTTAACTGTACAGGTTTATTAGGCAGTCTGGTCCTAGCCTCATCACTACTTCGCCAAGGTTAGGCTAGGCACTTACCAGCACATGGGGTCGGTTGTGCTGATACTACACTCTGCACTCTTTTGTGTAGATCCCCGTGCTGTAGATTTCGGGCCGCAGTGAGATCGCTGCTTCTTGTTCATTAGGCAACCCAAGGTAGTCCTGCAGGCGTCCGCAGGCCTTGGCGTCTCCTTCTATCTATTATTCATGTTTCCTTCTTGTATTTCGAGAGACGTTGTTGTATTATTTCTTTCATACCTTTATTTGTAGTAATCTTAGACAGTCTGTGAAGTTGTGACACTAGTCTTGGGTAGATTTGTTATGGAATGGTATTAGCAGTATTATTAAAACTTGAAATTAAATCTTCCGCTTGTTAAATTTTTTTGATTATTAACTGTTGGTTTGCAACTGTTAACGAATTTTAAAAAAAATGGAAACAAGGCAAACAATTCAATTGGTTGGCTTGCCTAGCTTTCACTAGTAGGCGCCATCACGACTCTCGAGGGTGGGAAATCCGGGTCGTGACAGTAACTCGGGTAGATACCATGCCTATGGGATCGTGTCGATGTACTTACTATGTTTGCTTTACCATGCTAGAAACCATACCTATAGGATTTAAAGGGATTCAATATTAGAAACCATGTCTATAGGGCTAAAATCAACTTCATAAGTAGATACCATGCCTCTAGAGTGTAAAGTGATTGAGTTCAACTTCTGCTACTGCATGTATTTACATTTGTCTCACTGACATCAGCTCTTAACAATTAGACACCATGCTTATAGGAATTAAAAATCAAAAATATTGCTTATAGAACTTAAAATCAACTTAGTTTAAACAAGTCGGTTTAATTCAGGTTAGCTCGTTTGAGCTGGCCTAATCAATTGTGTGTTTCTTTAAATGAATTTCTTTTTCAAACACTGCCTTAATTTACTATCACTAGACAGCATGCCTATAGGAACTCAAGAATCCGTTTTAAAAACTTTTCAATGTTCTACTACATCAATGTAGTTATCATGCTCTTAGGACGTCACTGTTCTGCGTTTAGGCAAGCCTATAGGGCGATTTTAAATTTTGCAACTCTGAAACTGTATTTTTGCTACTTAAAGCTGTCCAGATTTAACAGGTTTAATCAGTAGGCAAGTTAAATAGGATCTTTCATATATTGTCCTAATCCAACATCATATAACCCCTGCTCACCTAGATATAATGTTCTGGGATTTTTCTCTTAAGTATTTGAATGTTGTTTGAAGACGTGCACTTATTTGTTATGTTTGAGGAGGTAACTGTGAGCCTATAACTTGTTTCTTTAAATGCAGTCCTAACTATTATTGATTGCCGCCTAGATTTTTATCCTTTAAAACCTTAGGAAAGTCTAGAGTTGTCCAAAGAATAGAGGTCCTAAAATACCTCCAGGGCCACGAGGAAGGGACGGGTAGTGCACACATAGGACATTGTCAAGGTCTAGAACGCTTTAGGCTATGACCAAGGGGATGGACTTGGGTAGAACGGGATATGATGACTACGCATTAATGTCACGTGTAGCCCCTCATCGAGGAGTGTTTGCCCGGCATTGCGTGGGGTGATCATGTAGGCTAACCAACCTAGGACCCCTCCTTCCCAAATTCCATTTGTCTAAAACATTACTTTTTTTTATATATGTACACAACTTGTTCAAATTCTTTGTCTTATTATTTTAGTCATACAATGTCCAACATGCTTTATTTGCAATTATGTGTTTCAACTACTTATTTGTTAAAGGACTAATTCATAAGTATAAGTTCGGCCGGGACCGACCGTTGTGGACTGAGAGGGGTGCCTAACACCTTCCCCTCAAGGTTATTTCGAGCCTTTACCCTAAATCTCTGGTAATGCAAACTAGTCTAAGAGTTAATCGCTCTAGGTGACCTAACACACCATAATCCGTTAGGTGGCGACTCTTCAAATGCCCAAATCCCAAAAGGAAATGAGTTATTACCCCCATGAACGTCAAAACACGGACTTTCTCCGCGGAGGAAAAAAGGGGTCGCAACAGCATTACGACTCTGCTGGGGATACCTTTAGGCTCTTACCATAATAAACTTATTTTTATGAATTAGTCCAAGCATGCTTTATCTCGTACCCTTTCCTCTTATTTGAACTTAAATGTCTATTTTCTTTTAAGAATTTATGATTCATTATTCCTGAAACTGACTTGTCACCTTGTTTTCTTTTCCGTAACTATCTTTCCATTATTTAAATACCACATTTATTTTTCTACGTGTAAATACTTGACTACAAGCTATTAACTGCTGCATAAATCATGCTCTACATCATATTCCACTCGTGCGTATAAATCCTATAGCAACGCTTGATGAGTGGTTGCGCTCTTCCTATTTATTACAATTCGGAAAGGCTTATTTGCAGTAAAACTAGTCGATCAGCGGTGCAGCAGACGATTCTGTGCCATTCCCCCTCAAATTGTCCGCTTGAGGGTACCAGTCTAGAACCCATTAGTAACCTTACTCTGGTCAAAATTGTGCATGCATCATGGTCAAACTAGTCGGATCAATTATGTTGTCCATATAATGATCCGTTAAGATGAGCCTTATCCAAAGTCCACCGGGGTTTTCATAATCCCAACGGACACAACCATGTTCTGTGCATTAATTTGGAGAACTAAAATGCTGATATGCTGATCATGAATGTATAAAATAGTCGAGTCTAGTGAGGGAGAAAGGCCTAACCCTTTTGTTCTGCAGAAAATTAGGCACGAGGTCCCCAGATTCGGTATGGTTAGCAGCATCCCGCCATTGCTGTTAGATTGGTGGGAGGACCTTTCCTCAAGTGACAAGAAACATGTAAGAAAGTACCTGGGTAACTTGCCTTCCTTGCTAGATATTGAACCAAACAAGAGGTTGATCGAGGCTGCCACTTTATTCCGGGATACTGAAAGGGCGGTGTTTCATTTTGGCGGCATAGAAATGACACCAATTCTACAGGAAATTGGAGGGCTTGCGGGTTTGACTTGGGATAGACCCGGGTTATTGGTGCCGGAAAACCGTACCGGCAAAGGGTTCTTAAAGATGATGGGGTTGAAGAAAAATGCTGATTTGAGATGCCTGAAGGAATCTTACATACCCTTCGAGTATCCGTATGAGAGGTACGGCCTTAGCAAGTCCTTCCGTACTTACCGTGACGAGATCTCTCTCACTTCTCTGGGCCATATCCACCACAAAGTGTTCGTGTTCATTGTATGCTTCGTGGGTCTGATAGTGTTCCCAATGAAAAAGGAAAGAATTCACACTAGGTTGGCCATGGTCGCCAAGACTTTGATGGAGAGGATCAATGGACAGACATACACCATAGTTCCCATGATCATAGCCGACATCTACAGGGCTCTGGAGCGCTTTCAAAGAGGGGTCCAGAATTTCGAGGGTTGTAACTTGTTGCTGCAGTTGTGGTTGCTAGAACATCTTCAAAGGGGCCAATATCGCCATGAATTTCCATGAAGGGCTTGGACTGACCATATTGCCTTCCATTACCCTAAGCGGATGACCTACATTCCGGATAGGTTTTCTCAGCCGGAGAATGCCAAGGAGTGGGTGGAATTCTTCGACAATCTGACAGAGGAGCAAGTGCAATGGATGTTTGAATGGTTCCCAACAGACAAATTCATCATCAGGTCCAGAGACGCTCCACACATGGTGCTAATTGGGTTGAGAGGGATATACCCTTATATCCCTATCCGAGTTATGAGGCAAGCAGGCTAGAAAGAGGTTGTGACAAGGGTTGCCAAGATGAGTCATTTCAAAGAGAACTTTCAAGACGACGACGTCCCTTACAAGTGCCACGACCATCATATGTGGCACTGCAAGATCATTGTAGAAAAGAACACCATTGAGCCCGATAGGTATCATGCAGGGAGCGAACCTCTCTACCCATCTTGGTTAGAAGACAATCTAAAAGGAATAGTGATTCCAGGAGCCAGGCGAGGGAACAGGATCATAGACGAAGAAGCTAAAACTCAAGTCAAGTACAATAGGCTGCGCAAGAGGGTCCACGACTCTAAGAACGAGCACCAAGAAATACATGAGAGTAATGTGAGATTGATTGAGGAATGGAAAGAGATGGAGATCACCTCCAACAGGAAGCTGGAATATCTGGAGCGAGGAATAGTGGAGCTGGAGGGGAAGGTCATAAAGAGGATTGAGGATTGCTAGAACGCTGAAGGAGCTGAAGGAGGACATTTGGCTAGAGCCTACTTGCTGCTGGGTCTGCGCGAGCTGGGAGACCTGTACGATGGAGTCAGGAAGATCGAATCTGGGGAAGGTCCTTCTGGGACCAAATAGGCTAGATTTACTTGCTTTCCTAAAATGTAGTAAGGCCAAATGCCAGTAGTAACTTATATCTTTCTATTATCTTAGTGTCGTTTTGGGATTCGTCTTTTTTATATTATGAAATGAGGCATTTATTGGCATCTATGTTCTCCAAATCTATTTGTCGCTAGGTCTACCTCGGGCACAACGAGGCTTCCAAATTAGGACGCGAATTTACATTCCTGCAATACGTGTTAAAATACTGCAACATTTCATAATCCCCACTGACTTGTCACCTTTTTGTTTTTCTTTATTTTTGATTATTCACATCCCCTTAGGTTGGTTCACTCATACTGGCCTCATCAGCGTATCATACCAGATCTAGAGGCCCTCCACCTCCTCCTCCTCCAAGCAATACAAAAGGTAGAGGAAAAGCAATAATGGACGACTTAAGTGGTATCCGAAAGGAGAATATTGAGAACGCAGAAACTTCAGACGGTCGAAGTACCCCGGCACCAAATGAACTAGTCTTGAGATTGGAACAAAAGATACTGGAGCTACAAGGAGAGCTAGAGCAGGTTCGCAACTTGGCGAACTTATCACTCACCCTGAATGTCCTCGACATCAACCAACAAAACACAAAGAACCCAGCACCTCCCCAAAACACACCAATCCAACATCCGCAAAACCAACCTGCACCACAGCAATACACAACCCCACCTCAAAATCTCAATCCCTTACCAATATCAACCCCACCACAGCATCACAACCAACCAATTTAGTACCCACCAACCACCACTTACCACACTCCCAAAAACACACCACCACCCATTCCCAATCCCCAAAACTCCACCAATGACCATCATTACACCCAAGTCCCTGGCACCCATCAAAACAACCCTATATATGTGGAAACTATACCTCACTCTACTCCGCCCACTTCCTATCCACCAAAATCCTCAGAGAAAGACCAACTCATTAAAAACATGGCTGAAGAACTCAAGAAATTGACAAGCCGGGTTCAGGGTATCGAAGGCGGCAAAGGAATAGAAGGGTTGAAATATGAAGAGTTATGCATACAGCCAAACGTGGAACTACTGGAGGGGTACAAACCTCCGAAATTCGAGATGTTTTACGGCACAGGCAATCCTAAAGTACATCTAAGGACCTATTGCGACAAGCTTGTCGGAGTCGGAAATGACGAGAAGATCCGGATGAAACTCTTCATGAGGAATCTTACTGGTGATGCTTTGTCCTGGTACATTAGCCAGGATCCCAAGAAATGGATCAATTGGGTAGGTATCGCATCAAATTTCATGGACCGATTCAGGTTCAATACAGAAAATGCACCCGATGTCTTCTACATCCAGAATCTCAAGAAGAAACCCAGTGAGACTTTCCGCGAGTATGCTACCCGCTGGAGGTCGGAAGCGGCCAAAGTTAGGCCATCTTCGGACGTTGAACAGATGAACAAGTTATTCGTCAGGGCATAGGATCCACAGTATTAAGAAAGGTTGATGGTTATTGAATACCATAAATTCTCCATTATCATTAAACTTAAGGAAAGAATTGAGGAAGGCTTTAAAAGCGGGATGGTAACGAATTTTGAGGCGTTCCAAGCCACGGATAAGGCATTGCAATCGGGCGACATATCAAAGAAGAAAGACATGGGGGTAGTAATGGTGGCTCAGGTCCCGAAATCTCCACTTACCTATCGAACACCTCCACCCACATATCAAACACCTCCACACACATACCAAGCACCACCACCCACATATCAACCATCATCTCCCAGTTATTCCCAACCAGCTACTGTCTATCATACCTATAATTCCCAACCATTCCATTTCCAGTCACCTCCAACCCGCCAGAATTATCCAAGACCGAGACCCAATTTTGACCGCAAGCCATCCAAACAGTACACCGCCATTGCTGAGCCTATCGACCAGTTGTATGAGAGGTTGAAAGCCGTGGGTTATGTCACTCCTATTCCCGCTGTGGCATTAGAGAATCCATCCCAGTGGGTCAATCCTAACAAAACTTGTGCGTACCATTCCGGTATGAAGGGGCATACCACCGACGAATGTCGAGCATTGAAAGACAAGATCAAGAAACTGAATGAAAACAAAGTTATAAAGGAAAAGGAGGTCGTACCCAATGTTCGCAACAACCCTCTCCCTGATCATAGAGGTGGTGGAATACATGTGATAGAGACAAACGAAGAATGGGACCCTGAGGGATCGATTGGGCTCATTCGGGAAGGTGATGACTTCAAACCCCCAGTCACACTTACCCCTATTGTGGCACAGACTCAGTCACCAGTCGAGATTGAGGTAGCCACATCAATTCCATTCGAGGTAAAGGTGGCTCCACCCGCGGCCACCCATGTTCCGTTTGAAGTAGAAGTGGTCACACCTTTCACAGTGACAGTATCAACTACACCTCCTTTCCACTCAAAAGTGATACCTTGGGATTATATTTCCGAAGCTAGACGCAAAGGAAAGGCAAAGATGGAGGATTCCGATGCCGCATAAGGAATGACCAACACCGGGAGAATCTATACCCCTGAGCACCTGGGAGGACTAAGTAAGGATGCCATTGCCAAGCAGCCTGTCATTGAAATAGGGCCAGACGACCTTTGGAGGAAAGTACAAGCAAAGGAATATTCCGTCATTGATCATTTGAACAAAACCCCAGCTCAGATATCTATTTTGTCACTGTTGTAAAATTTAGAGGCGCACAAAAATGCTTTGATGAAAGTGCTGAGCGAAGCCTATGTGCCCAATAACATCACCAGCGGAGAGATGTCTAATATGGTAGGACAGGTGTTAGAAAGCCACATGATCACTTTCCACGAGGATGAGTTTCCACCCGAGGGTCTGAATCACAACAGGGCACTACACATTATGGTGCGATGTGAAGACTACTTCATTGACAGGGTTTTGGTTGACGGAGGTTCGAGCCTCAATATTTGCCCGTTGGACACTGTGAAAAGATTGGACAAAGGATTTCATGAAATACGGACAGGAAGCATGAATGTGAAAGCATTCGATGGGTCTCAAAGGGCCATGATCGGGGAAATCAACCTTTGCATGCAGATGAGGCCAACTTGGTTCGGCGTCGAGTTTCAGGTGCTTGACATACCAGCCTCATATAATCTTCTGTTGGGCCGACCATGGATCCATGCCATTGGAGCCGTGCCTTCCACACTACATCAAGCCGTAAAGTTCGAATGGAATCGTCAGGAAGTGATCATTCACGGAGATAGGAGTAAACCCATTTACACCAGTCAGACCCTCCCAGTTATTTGAAATAGGAGAAGGCTAGGAGCGGAAACCTATCATCACATTAAATGCGTCAACCCCGTCGAGAAGGACCAATGCTCAATTCATCGAGCCGTATTAGCCTGGATGTTGTTTAATTTTAATCAAAAGCATTTTCTCTTTATTATTCATTACTATTTTCTGTGCTTTTCTGTCTACAGCGTTATTATCTGATGAACCGGTGATTGTGACATGTAATGAGGCAACACAACATGAGGATAGTGATTCGGATGAAGAAGACGAGATACCCGAGGAAGTTGTCCGAGAGGTGGAAAACTTTGAAAATAAGCCTAAGTCCAAACTGGACGAAATCGAAGCAGTAAACCTGGGGGATGCCGAGACCGTCAAGGAGACTCGCATCACCATTCACTTATCACCAACAGAGAAGGAAGAGTACATCAATTTCCTAAAAGAATATGAGGACATTTTCGCATGGTCATACGATGACATAACAGGTTTGAGCACGTCCATAGTGGCTTACAAGTTACCTACCAATCCAATGTGCCCGCCGGTGAAGTAGAAACTCAGAAAGTTTAAACCAGACATGAGCCTAAAAATCAAGGAGGAAGTTACCAAGCAGATTAAGGCCAAAGTTCTCAAAGTGGTAGAGTACCCAACCTGGTTAGCCAACGTTGTGCCAGTTCCGAAGAAAGATGGGAAAGTCAGAGTATGTGTTGACTATCGGGATTTAAACAAAGCAAGTCCCATAGACGACTTTCCACTGCCAAACATACACATCCTGATCGATAATTGCACCAATCATGAACTCCAATCTTTTGTAGATTGCTTCGCGGGTTATCGCCAGATTTGGATGAACAAAGAGGACACGGAGAAAACAGCCTTTATTACGCCATGGGGGGTGTACTGTTACAAAATGATGCCATTTTGTCTAAAGAATGCTAGGGCTACCTATATGAGAGCCATGAAAACTATCTTCCATGGTATGATACACAAGAAGATAGAGGTATACATGGACCACGTCATCATCAAATCCAAGAAGGCCGCAGACCACATAGCAGACTTGAGAAAGTTCTTCAACAGACTAAGGAGGTACAACTTGAAACTGAACCCCGCCAAATGTGCATTCGGGGTTCCTGCAGGAAAGTTAATGGGGTTCATTGTCAGCCGTTGAGGGATCGAACTAGATCCGTCGAAAGTCAAGGCTATTCAGGAGTTACAGCCGCCTAGGAGCAAAAAGGACATGATGAGCTTCCTAGGGCGTCTCAATTATATAAGTCGCTTCACAGCACAGTCCGCAGTCATATGTGAACCCATCTTTAAGATGCTGAGGAAAGATGCCGAGACAAGCTGGACCAAAGATTGTCAGAAAGCTTTTGACAAAATCAAGGAGTACCTATCCACACCACCGGTCCTGGTCCCGCCAGAGCAAGGACGATCTTTGTTGCTCTATCTATCTGTATTGGATGGATCTTTCGGGTGTGTTCTGGGATAACATGACGAGACAGGGAGGAAGGAGCAGGCCATATACTACCTGAGTAAGAAGTTCACACCTTACGAAGCACGGTACTCTTTGCTGGAATGTACTTGTTGTGCTTTGACCTGGATGGCCCAGAAGTTGAGGCATTACTTCTGTGCCTACACCATGTACCTCATATCCAGGATGGACCCTTTGAAGTATATATCTCAGAAACCCATGCTGACCGGGAAATTGGCCAAAGGGCAGATACTGTTGAGTGAGTTCAATATCATCTACGCAACTCAAAAGGCAGTCAAAGGACAAGCATTGGCAGATCATCTTGCTGAGAATCCAGTGGGAGGAGAATACAAACCCTTGAAAACGTATTTTCCTGATGAAGAGGTATCATTCGTAGGCGAAGACATTATAGAAGCATATGATGGTTGGAGGATGATTTTCGACGGAGCCGCAAATTTCAAAAGAGTGGGCATTGGGGTGGTTTTGGTATCAGAAATAGGTCAACATTATTCGGGATCTGCTAAACTCAGATTTCCCTGCACTAACAACGTGGCAGAGTATGAAGCCTGCATATTAGGACTCAACATGGCAATCGACATGAACATTCAGGAGCTGCTAGTGATCGGTGATTCAGATTTTCTTGTGCACCAGGTACAAGGAGAGTGGGGCACCAAAAATTCCTAGATATTACCTTATCTGCACCACGTGCAGGAATTGAGAAAGAGGTTCACCAAGATAGAGTTCCGGAATGTACCCAGAATTCAGAATTAGTTTTCCGACGCATTGGCCACCTTGTCATCTATGATACAACATCTAGAGAAGAATTATATAGATCCTATTCTGATGAAAATACATAATCAGCCAGCATATTGTGATCATGTTGAAGAAGAAACAAATGGAAAGCCTTGGTTCCATGACATCAAGGAATATTTATCGAAGGGAGAATATCCGGAGCATACAAATCACACTCAGAAACACACACTCCGGAGATGGTCAAATCACTTCTTCCACAGCGGAGGGAACTTGTATAGGAGGACTCCTAATTTAGGATTGCTAAGATGTGTGGACGCAAAATAAGCTTCTAAGCTACTCGAGGAGGTACATGCTGGGACCTGTGGCCCGCACATGAATGGTTTCGTCTTGGCTAAGAAGAAACTCAGGGCCGAGTACTTTTGGATGACCATGGAGACCGATTGTGTCCATTATGTCCGCAAATGCCACCAATGTCAAGTGCACGCCGATATGATAAAGGTACTGCCAAATGAGCTAAACGCAAAAAGCTCACCTTGGCCATTCGCCGCTTGGGGAATGGATGTTATTGGTCCGATTGAGCCCATTGCTTCAAACGGACACAAGTTTATTCTGGTAGCCATTGATTACTTCATGAAATGGGTAGAAGTTGCATCTTACAAAGCTGTAACCAAGAAAGTCATCACAGATTTTGTCAACGATCGTATTGTTTGACGATTCGGGGTTCCCGAGTCCATTATTACTGATAATGCCGCCAATCTCAACAGTGATATGATGAAAACTATGTGTGAAAGTTTCGAAATCAAGCACAAAAATTCCATAGACTACAGACCTCAGATGAATGGAGCCGTAGAATCCACCAACAAAAACATCAAGAAGATACTAAGGAAAATGGTAGAGAACCACAAACAATGGCATGAGAAGTTACCTTTTGCTTTATTGGGATACCGCACTATAGTTCACACATCAACCGGGACAACTCCATACATGCTGGTTTGTGGTACCGAGGCCGTCATCCCAGCCGAGGTAGAGATCCCTTCTCCAAGAGTCATACAGGAAGCTGAACTCAGCGATGCAGAGTGGATAAGAAGTCGCTATGAATAATTGGCCCTCATCGATGGAAAGAGGATGAACGCAGTATGTCACGGCCAACTCTATCAGAACAGAATGTCCAGAGCTTTCAACAAAAGGGTCAAACCATGACAGTTCGCACCAGGACAGTTGGTGCTGAAGCGAATCTTCCCGCATCAAGATGAAGCCAAAGGAAAATTTTCACCCAACTGGCAAAGTCCGTACATGGTTCACAGGGTGCTGACGGGAGGAGCACTCATACTTGCAGAAATGGATGGAGAAATCTGGCCAAAACCAATAAATTCAGATGCAGTCAAGAGATACTATGCTTAGCTTATTTACATTTGCTCATCTAATGTAATTGAACAATGCCTTGACCTGATTCTCTTTTTAAGAGGGGATACGTAGGAAGCCTTATGGGTTCGGTCATATCATAATAAAATTTCCATTTCCCCCAAGTTCAGAAACTGGGGCAGAAATTTTAGGACCCTCAAAATTTCGGAGCAAGTCCAGCCGACGCCAACATGTGTCAGACGGTCAAAAATCTGTTAAGAAACTGGGGCGGCATTTTGAGAAGGATTCTCAAAATTCCGGAGAGGGTTCAGCAAGGCCTATTATCTGCAAACGGTTAAAAGATCATCTACCAAACTGGGGCACAATTTTGAGGAGGACCATCAAAATTCCAATATAAGAGAGCTGCAATGCCTTTGAAATGTCTTACAGTCACTAGTTCATCTAAATTACTTGATATGTTTCTAAATAACTCTATTTTTAATCAATAATTGCATACTTTCGAAAACTCTATTTTCGTAACAGTCAGGTTACCCGAGAAACTCAAAAGGGCCCCAGAACGGAGCAAAGCAAGGCCAGTGGATAGAAGGACGAACCAACCTCCCCCCACAAATCTTACAATTTTTCTTTAAGCGCAGGCACATCAGACGCAACGGTAACAACCGCAGAAGTATACACGTAACAAGATCACTATCAATTGGACCATCCGACACTAAATATATCTCCAGCTAAGACATATGCTACTCTTATTTGCTACTCGCTTCTTGCATGAGGCTAATCCTTGCCTCCCTTCTTGTATGAGGCTAATCCTTGCCTCCCTATTTGCATGAGGCTAATCCTTGCCTCCATACCTGTATGAGGTTAATCCCTACCTCCCTACTTGCATGAGGCTAATCCCTGCCTCCATATCTTCATGAGGCTAATCCATGCCTCCCTACTTGCATGAGGCTAATCCTTGCCTCCCCATTTGCATGAGGCTAATCCTTGCCTCCCTACTTGCACGAGGCTAATCCTTGCCTCCCTACTTGCACAAGGCTAATCCTTGCCTCCATATCTGCATGAGGCTAATCCATGCCTTCCAATTTGCACGAGGTTAATCTCTGCCTCTCTATTTGCATAAGACTAATCCCTGCCTCCCTATTTGCATGACGCTAATCCCTGCCTCCATACGTCCATGAGGCTAATCCTTGTGTCCCTATTTGCATGAGGCTAATCCCTACCTCCCTATTTTCATGAGGCTAATCCTTTCCTCCATATCTGCATGAGGCTAATCCTTGCCTCCCTATTTGCATGAGGCTAATCCCTGCCTCCATATTTGCATGAGGCTAAGCCCTGCCTCCATATTTGCATAAGGCTAAGCACCGCCTTCTCTTTGCATGGGACTATGCCCTGTCCCGCATCCTGCATGAGACTAAGCTCTGTCTCCACCTTGCATGAGGCTAAGCACTGCCTTCTCATGGGACTAAGCATTGTCCCTCTTTGCATAAACGTTGCTCCATTACGGCACTATCTATTTGCTCTTCTGTCGGGCTAAGCTCTGCCCTCCATTTCACAAGACTAAGCCTTGTCTTGTTAACATCATATTGTTGCATCTCATAGGCTGAAATATCGTCAATCTGTCCAAAGGCGTCATAGTCTAATGGCATCATCCTCATAGCCGGAAGACACCATGCCATGGCCTGAGGATCTCTCAAATTTGCATATCATTATTCAAAGGCGTCATGGTTCGGAGGCACCATTTTCATGGCCTGAGAATATCATTTCATGGCCTGCGAATCTCTTATCTGAAAAATTCATGGCCCAGGACATCATGGTCTAAGGACGTTATCCTTAACCGTCCGAAGACAACTTTCATGGTCCGAAGGGAATCTGCATCATGTTTGAATTTTCGCACAAATACATGTTCGTAGCATCTCTTTATCTGCAGGTGACTAGTAAGCAACCGCTATCCCAGTAGGAGCGACCTTGCTCCAGTTCCTTCAACTATCTCAAACTTGACCGTTCACCATAACCACTCTTTCATCCATCTCGAAATTTCGTGTCCGTTCTTGTAATGACTTCATCAGTACATTCCGCCGATGGACCTGGAACTACACATGGCCTGATTCCTGTAAAACCAGGGATATGTAGGAAGCTCAAAGACCAGAGTTCGGCCTCTATCTTTCAAAACATCCCATTCAGCCAAAATTAGCCATCATTTCTTTACCCGAAAACTCTTTCATCCTTCCCGGGTAGAGAGAGGCAGCTGTTGATACCCAATTTTTTCCTATATATTTTTAATACACATATATACTTTCAAAAAAGCATATATGAATATATAAGCATGCACAAGATTTTATAATTTTTTTAATATTTTAAGGCTTTAAATTGATTTATTTCTTCCCCTTTTTACTTATAAAATTTCCAATAATTATCCTTCAAACTACTGTTGTGGTAATTTAGCCATCTAAATCCTATATTTATGCCAAAACATTGCCTAAATATTTTTTGTGCATTTTTATAAGTGCATTTATATTTTTAAGCCAATTTTCATATGATTGCAATACTAGCCCTATTAATGCACAATTACGTTATTAATGCATAAAAGGGTCTTTTATATTTTTTTAAATATTAAACAACTATTTTTAATCATTTTCAGTACACGAAATATTTTTTAGAAATCATTTTATTATTTTTATAAATTGTATAGTACTGAAAATGGCTATTTAAAACTTAGCCTATTTATTTTCAATTTCAGCCTAAATTCAACCCAACCCAATCCCGATACCCAGCCCAATTTCTAATTAAATTACCCGAGCTAAGCCCCAAACACATATTACCCGACCCAATACCGGCCAAATCCTGGCCGTTGATCGTTTTGATCAACGACCCAGGTTCTCCCTTTCCTAATTAAACCGACCAATACCCCCCAAACCTAATTCAATCTACAACCCAGCCCGCTGCCCTAAAATCCTCTCTGCTCTCAAAATACTGTCAACCTAAACCCTAATCTTCAAACGCCGACGTTGTTGATACCCAATTTTTCCCTACGTATTTTTTTCATATACAAAATACTTTCAAAATAACATATATGCATATATAAGCATGCCAAAGTGTTTTGGTATTTTTCATAAATTTTAAAGTTTTTTAAAATCAATTTATTGTCCATTTTAGCAATACAAAAATCATTGACTATTCCCAAAACTATCAACTTTGGTGAATAGTTTATTTCATTCTCATACTTACACCAAAATACAGTTAAGGTGATTTTTGTATATTTTTACAATTTTATTTGCTATTTTAAAAGCCAAATTACATACAATTGCAATTTTAGCCTATTTTAGGATTAATAGCATTTCTATAATTATAAAATTGGTTCCAGCATTTTTTAATTAATATTTATATATTACTAATTGGTTCAGTGCTTTTAGTTTGTTTTTAAAATCATTTTACTATTTTTTATAAATAAAAAGGGTAAAACTGGCTATTTAGCAGTTAGCCTCATTTCATTTCAATTACAGTCTCTTTTACATTGCAATTTTAACCCTTAATTGACCCAATCTCAACCCCAACTGGACCGGCCCATTTTTTAATCCGACCCAACCCATAACCCAATTCAAACGACCCTACCCGGTTCCCACCTACCCCTTTAGATCTAGGCAGTTGATCGTACAGATCAACGACCATAATTCCCGCTTACCATATTAACCCAAAATGACCTACCCTAATCCCTCATTCCCCACTTCTCAGCCACCTCTGAATCCCAAACTCTCTCAAACTCTCTCAAGCTCTCCAGAACCCTAGCCTCCTCCTACCCCTGTTCAACCGCCTGTCACCGGAATCCATGGCTTCTCAGGCCATGGATAGTTGGTACTCACCTACCTTCACCAGTAAGCCATGGCTGTTCGAAGCTTCGAGACCTGACCTCGATGATTCCCTCTCCGATCTTCTCAGACCTTTGATTCCATGGCTTCTCCGGCATGCTCCGGCATATTCAAGACTCGGGAGCCTGATTCCTGACCTCTCCGGCTCAAGATCGGACCTTCTTCCAAGCCTTTCTCATTTCTAGGGTTTCTCCGAAACCCTAAACTATTCGAGGTTCTTTCCATGTCGTTTGCTTAGATCTATGCTGTATCTATGCTTCACTTGACATTTACAGTGTTTTCCCCAAAAGTTCTTTTCAAAATTCGTCTTCGATTTTAGGGTTTCTGAAAGGATTTTTCCAAAAATCTTTCTGATTTTTCTTCTTCTTTGCTTTATGTGCATTGTCTATATCATGCTCGTGTGGTTTCTTTTGCTACACAGGTTCTGTCTGTCTACTTTTCTTTTTTCTACTATACATGTTACTCCTATGTTATTCTTGTTATGTTTTCTTTGCTCTTTTACTATATGTGTTTACCGTTGAGATTCTTTGAATTTTGTCTTACTAAACTCTGTTCGTATTCTTGCTAAACATGATTCATCTGCTTTTGTTTAAGTTTGTATCATCTCTTTCTTCTGAACTCGTTTAAGGTCCGAGTTTTCTCAAATATGTTTTTCATGATCTTGAATCAGCTTTCGTACTTTGTTGTTCAAACATGCTCTCATATATGTTTTGTTGAGGCTCTGAAACAAACCTTTGAGTCTGTTTCAATGGCTTGATTTTTCACCTTTATGTCTGATTCAAGTTGAAACCCTAGGATTTGGGGGTTCCCCTTGGCGATTTTGACTTTGTGTTCGAGTTAGGGTTCCACTTTGGGACCCTGGACCCTCAGACTCATTGTGAGTCTGCAATTGGACTCGTATCCTCTTGCTTATGATTCTGAACCTTTCAATGCTAGAACTATTTTTCTAAGTAACATGACGATTCTTTTGTTTGATTTGTCTGCTTTATATATGAGGAGTTCTTATTTCAAAAGGGTTTTTGCCAACTACTAGTTGGATTCGAATTCCTTTAATAGTGTTTACTTGATTGTTACTGATTTCCTTTAAATTAAACCTTTCTTTACCCCTTTCCTGACTTGATTCATTCGAGTAAAAGCCTGTAACTTTGATTTTACTAGTTGTCTGATTGATTCCCTTTCCTTATTTCACACAAACCATGTACCATTGGGTTGTTGCCTTAAATAACTGCTATGTATTTACCCTTTATTGTACTGCCTGGAAAATATTTTTTTCAAATCCCTTTCCTTAATTGTTTTTACCCGTTTGAAATTAGAATCCCTTAACAAAAGGGAGATTGATTACAATGTTATTTCCTTACCTTGTTCTTTCTTGTTTGCTGCACTATAAAAGGGGCTCGACCCTTCAGCACTAAAACAACTTTGAACTTGGAACTTTGAACTTTGAACTTTGAACTTTTGAATCCTAAGTTCAATACTCATACTCTCACACGCATACTCTCAATCACAATACTCATTCAATTCTCTACTCTCTTCTGAGACTTTTGTACTGCTTTGCTTGCAACTTGGATTTTCAAGACTGCTGTTTTACTTATTTGTTTTTCCTAAAACTGGTATGTCTCGATTTGATTTCAGCTTCTTCCCTATGTGTTTATTTTACAGTCTTGCCTACTTTGCTGCTCATGTTCTGTATTAAATATGTTACTTTCTTTTATGTTTACTGTTTGTTATAAATTCCCCATACCCCCATTCCCTTCTATGTGCTGAGTTA
This sequence comes from Nicotiana attenuata, assembly GCF_001879085.1. Classification (NCBI taxonomy): domain Eukaryota; kingdom Viridiplantae; phylum Streptophyta; class Magnoliopsida; order Solanales; family Solanaceae; genus Nicotiana; species Nicotiana attenuata. The sequence goes on along the minus strand of NC_031999.1, from coordinate 59,175,112 downwards.
AAGTTCATGGCCCGGCAGTATCCAAATTACTACCCCGGTCCGAACCTGACCTTCAATGGGTCCTAACTCCCAAATCTAGCTAACAGGTTAGTCAGGGGTGTGCCAACATTCCTAATTTCTGGGCATGACTACTAGCCTGTCATGGCCTTCCATAACTTCCGCTCTATTGCACTTACACTTACTCTTAGACTCTAAGTTCTGCCCTCTCCTATGAGCCTTGCCTTGGGGACCTTGAGTTTCCTCTGAACTTGGACATTTGAGGGTTGGCTCTTCCACATTGCACTATAATCTGATCCTGCAATGTATTTGGGTGTAACCACTGCCTGGAGTTCATGAAGCTCCTTGGAACTTTGACACACCCAAAGATGAGAAAGGCTTTGGCAAATCTGATCTTTGGAAGTTGGTTTATTTCATGTTTCAGACTAGGAGTCTAAATTAGGCTCTCCTTGGTTGGAATTTTTTCTGATGTAATTCTCTTTACTTTTTTTCTAGATTCATTCAAGTTGTAATAATCTTGTAATAACTTATGGGGTGTATAGTAAAAGTGGGGGAAGGTCACTCATGTTATGCATATGGGGTAGATATCATGTTTTAGGTCTTTACTTCTGCAATCACAACCTTTTCGTTTATGTATCTGCATATAGCGATCCTGCCTATAAGTTGTTTCATTACTGCATATAGAGATCCTACCTATAAGTTGTTTCATTACTGCATATAGAAATCCTGCCTATACGTTATGCATTTCGTTAGAAATCATGTATATAAGTTTCTGCATTCCTACATTAGAGACCATGTCTATAAGTTTCTGCATTCCCACATTAGAGACCATGCCTATAAGTGTCTGCATTTCCGCATATAGAAGTCATGCCTATAAGTTTCTGCACTTTTGCATATGCATACGTCACTAGGCAAACAATCTATAGGTTAAAGAATAATCAATCACATCCTAGATACCATGCTTATAGGATTCCTGCACTTATGTAACCGTTTTAAAAATCAGTAACGCTTAGAATTCATGCCTATAGGAGCATTCGTTTAAATCTGATTCATCCGCGAGTCTAAAATCAGTAATAATGTCGTTTAGTGTCTGCAGAATTGGTTTATTTCTAAAATCAGTAATCCTTCCTTAAAATCAGTATGCTTTACCTTGTTAGAATATGCCTATAGGTCTCACCTAGGCAAACCATTAGGTAACTAATTAACTATACCAGTCTTTAATAATTACAACCAGCAGGCAGGCCTAATTTGGACTTCTTATCTGAAAATATGTGATAAATCAGCCACCCCTTTAACGTTTAAGTTTAATTAAGGACCTAACCAGTACCTGTAAGTCATGCTAAACAATTCGTTGCTTTGAATGAGGAGGCCTATTTGAGCCTTTAACTGTTATGTGTTTCCCCTTTTACTGCTTTTATGTGTTTTGTTTGTCGCACTAGACTTTTGTCCTTTTAAAACTCTGAAAAGCCAATCTCCCTTCCCTTTAGGATTAGTAGTCCCAACTGCCTCCGGGACTGATAGGATTGGGGCGGGTAATAGCATGCAATAAGTAACGAGACCATTCCGCGATTTAATACCTTAACGGGGTGGGTAAGGGTAGACATGGATATGATGACCACGCGATAGCACCACGTGTATAAATGGTTACCGGGTGTTGTGTGGGGTGATCCATGTTATGTATAAACCTAGGACCCCCTCCCTCTTTATTTGTTTACTTTCTTTTCTTTCCAGAACTTTTTTTAGAAAAGCTGTTAATTTTTCAGTTCTCTAAACTTCTTCTTTTACTTCAGTCACTAAAAAATCTCTTTTAATTATTTGATTTCCAGCACTGTTTCTTCTCCAAACCTCCGCCTCTTTTATTCCCTTTGTTTGATTATTTGTACCAATTATTTGACCCCCTTTTCCTGCACTTGTATATCCCTTAAATAATTATGAAATCGCCTATCTCCGAACTTCAGCATGTTTATTTAACTTTTATACTTCCCTTGTTTGCAATCGTTATGTGAAAGTTGTCTTGTATGTTTACTTGTTGTTTATATTTAAAGTCACAATTATAGCATGACCGGGAACCACACTAGTGGATCTTGGGGGGTGCCTAACACCTTCCCCCCGAGATAATTTCAAGCCCTTACCCATTCTCTAGTTCTTTTTTTTTTATTTTTATTCTTAGTGTCCTAATGCACTCAATCATTAGGTGGCGACTCTTCTAAATTGCAAACACGATTCCCAAAAGGAAAAGAGTTGTCCGCCCAAATGTCATAAATCCGATTTCGCGAGAAAAAGGGGGCATCGACAGCATGGCGACTCCGCTGGGGATTTCTTTATGGCTTTTACCATTTTCATGCTATTTGTGACTTTATGCTTCTTTATATGCCTTTATTTTTTTAAATGCCTTTAAATATTCATTCCTTCCTCCACTATGAAACTGACTTGGCTCTTCATTTCTTTTATTTTATTGTTTTCCTTTACCGCTTTCTTTCAATAATGTTGTAAATTATGAGAAACTGTTGTAATTATTATTTTTTGAACGTGAAAATACATGACAACTTGTTAGTTATTGTAATTGCATTCTTCAACATCATATTTCACTCGTGCCAAACAAAATACCATAGCAACGCTTATAATGAGTGGTTGCGCCCTTCCAATATTATCACCCCCTAAATCCGGCAAAGGCATATTTGCGGTAAAACCAGTCGATCAACGGTGTAGTCGACGGTTCCGCGCCTTTCCCTCTTGAGTTGTCCGCTCAAGGGTACCAGTCTAATACCCCATAGAAACCATTTCTCTTTAAATTATGCATGCATCATGGTCAAACTTAGCCGAGTCAGTTATGTTGTCCGCATAATGACTCTTTAAGATAGCCTCGTCCAAAGTCCACTGGGTTTCCTTGAAACCCAAACGGACACTACCACATTCTGTGCATTCATTTGGAGAACTAAATGCTTGTTATGCCAATTATTGATATTAAAATAGTCGAGTCTGGTGGGGGAAAAGGGCCTAACCTTTTGTTTTGCAGAAAATGAGGCACGAAGTCCCAGATTCGGCATGGTCACCAACATCCACCCCAAATTGCTGAATTGGTGGGGAGATCTTCATTCCAGCAATCAAGCTCTTGTCAGGAAGTATCTAGGAAACCTACCTTCTCTCCTAGACATTCAACCTAACAACAAAATCATAGAAGCTGCAACTTTGTTTTGGGACTGTGATAGATCGATGTTTCGCTTCGGGGACATAGAAATGACACCTTTACTCGAGGAAATAGGAGGACTAGCTGGGATACCATGGGAAACTCCGGGTTTGCTAATGCCGGAAAATCGTAAGGGTAGGGGTTTTCTTAAAATGATGGGTCTAAAGAAGAATCCCGACTTGACATGTTTGAAGGAGTCATACATTCCCTTTGACCATTTGTATGAAAGGTACGATCACAACAAATCATACCGTACTTATCCGGATGAATTCGCCCTCACCTCATTGGGGCACATCCACCAAAGGGTCTTTGTATTTATGTTCTGTTTCTTGGGGATGATAGTGTTTCCAACGAAGAAAGCAAGAATCTATACCAGACTAGCCATGGTCATCAAAACCTTGATGGAAGGAATTAATGGACAGCCATTCAGCCTTGTGCCAATGATAGTTGCAGAAATATACCGTGCCCTGGAAAGATGCCAACAGGGAGCCAAACATTTCGAGGGTTGTAATTTGCTACTTCAACTATGGCTCATGGAACACCTCCAAAAGGGTGAGTACCGGCAGGAAATCCATCGTAGAGACTGGGACGATCATATTGCCTTCCATCACCCAAAGCGAATGAATTATATGCCCAACATGTTCGCCCAACCAGAGAATGCTAAAGAATGGGTCAAACTCTTCGACAATCTTACTGAGGACCGAGTGCAATGGATGTTCGAGTGGTTCCCTACTGAAGAATTCATCATCCGATCTAGGGATGCGCCATTTCTAATACTGATTGGTTTCATAGGAACCTACCCATATGTCCCTATCCGGGTTATGAGACAGGCAGGTAGGAAGCATGTTATACCAAGGGTCGACAAGATGAGTCACTTACGGGCCGACTTCCAGGATGACGACAGTCCATACAGGTGCCAGGCTCAGCATATGTGGCATTGCAAAATTGTCTTAGGAAAAGACACCATCGAACCAGATCGCTACCATGCAGGTTGTACCCTACATTATTTAGGCTGGCTGGAAGACAATCACAACGATTTGGGTCAGCCCGGGTTTGTTCGAGGTCACAGGATCATCGATGAATAGGCTGAAGCACAGGTGAAGTACAACCAACTGCGCAAGAGGATGCGGGAATGTGAAAATGAGCACCGTGAAATACAAGAAGCCAATCAAAAGCTAATTGGAGAATGGAAGGATATGGCTGTCAGCGCCAACAAACGACTGATCTGTTTGGAGCGGGGTATAGTGGAGCTGGAAAAGAAGTTTTTGAAGAGGGTTGAAGATTGCCGGGTTGCTGAAGGAAATGAGGGCGGACACCTGGCCAGAGCCTACTTGCTGCTAGGACTTCGTGAGCTGGTGAAGCTGTTCGATGGAGCCAAAGATGCCGAGTCTGGGGAAGGTCCTTCTGGGACCAAGTAGTTAGGATTCCTTTTCTTTTGCCTTAAATGTAATAAGGCCAATGGCCATCAGTGACATTTTATCTTCTGCTATTTTAGTGTCGTTTTGGGATTCGTCTTATCTTTATCAATAAAATGAGGCATTTAGCATTATAAGTTCTCCAAATCAACTTGTCGTTAGGCCTACCTCGGGCACAACGAGGCTCCCAAATTAGGACACGATTTATATTCTCGCACTATGTGTTTAAATATCGCAACATCTTTTCCTTATAATCCTCACTAACTTGTTACCTTTTTGTTTTTACTTTTGTTTTATTCCCCTCCCCAAAGGTTAGTTCGTGAACTCTGGCAATATCAGCATATTTTACAAGATCCAGGGTCCCTCCACCTACTCCTCCTCCTAGTCCCGTCCGAAACAGGAACAAGGGAAAAATGGAAGATTTGAGCAACATCAGAAAGGAAAACTCGCTTGAACGGGTAGAAATCACTCAGGGTACTCATGTCTCCAAAGAAAGTGCATCCCAACTCGAGCAGAAATTGCTGAAATTTCAGGAGGAACTTGATCAAGTCCGGAATTTGGCAAGCTTGTCGTTTTCCCTCACCACTCCAGATGTCAACTTTCCTAACACTCAAAACCCCACACCTCCACAAAACATCCCGAAACCACAAAACCATCCCGTTCCCCTCCACCACCGCAACACTTGCCACAACACCCCACTGCTCATCCCTGAACCGCTGAACTCCACAAATGATCATCTCCACACTCACCACAACACCCCATCTATGTGGAAACTATGCCGCACCCTACTCAACCCATCTCAAGCATACCCGAGTCCAATGATAAAGACTCGATCATCAGAAATTTGGCTGAAGAACTTAAGAAGCTGACCACCAGGATCCAAGGCGTTGAAGGTAGTAAAGGAATTAAGGGGCTAAACTACGAAGATTTATGCATACAGCCCGATGTCGAACTGCCCGAGGGGTACAAACCTCCCAAGTTCGAGATGTTTGATGGTACAGGGGATCCCAGGGTTCACTTGAGGACATACTATGACAAGTTGGTCGGAGTGGGAAAAAATGAGAGGATCCGCATGAAGCTTTTCATGAGGAGCCTGAAAGGAGATGCTCTGTCTTGGTACATTAGCCAAGACCCAAAGAAGTGGTTAAGCTGGGTTAGTATGGCGTCCGACTTCATGGATAGATTCAGGTTCAATACGGAGAATGCACCAGATGTGTTTTACATTCAAAATTTGAAGAAGAAACCCACAGAAACTTTCCGCGAGTATGCGACTCGTTGGAGATCAGAGGCTGCCAAGGTTGGACCTGCTTTAGGGGAAGAACAGATGAACAAGTTTTTCGTCCGGGCTCAGGATCCGCAATACTATGAAAGACTGATGCTGATCGAGAACCATAAATTTTCTGACATCATCAGGCTGGGAGAAAGGATTGAAGAAGGCATCAAAAGTGGTATGGTCACTAACTTTGAAGCTTTGCAAGCCACCAACAAGGCTCTGCAGTCCGGTGGTACATCCAAGAAGAGGGACGTAAGTGCCGTAATGGTTGCACAGAGAACCAAATCACCAGTCAAATACCAAACCTACCCGATATCTCCACTTACATATCAACCCACTCCAAATTTCCAGACACCCGCACCTTCCTACCAAGCTCCACCACCTACCTATCAATCACCTCCACCTCCCACATACCAACCTACTTCACCCAACCAAGCCTACAACACTCAACCATCTCACTACCAATCACCTCCCACTCGCCAAAACTTTCCTAGACCCCGACCAAATTTTGATCGCAGACCTCCCAAACAATACACCGCCATTGCCGAGCCAATCGACCAGCTGTACGAAAGACTCAAAGCAGCTGGTTATGTCACCCCTATCCCTGCCATAACCCCTGAAAACCCTTCCCAATGGATTAACCCAAACAAAACCTGTGCATACCATTCTGGCATGAAGGGACATACTATTGATGAATGCCGCTCCCTGAAGGACAAAATCCAGGCTTTGATAGACAATAAAATCATCGTGGCAAAGGAGCTTGCTCCGAACGTCCGCAACAACCCTCTACCAGACCACAAGGGGGGAGGTGTTCATATGATTGAAATAGAAGATGATTGGGACCGCAAAGGATCAATCGGTTTGATCACGGAAGGTGATGATCCAAAGAAACCAATAGTCACCCTTAATCCGATTGTAGTCCAAATTCAGCCTTCTGAAGATGCTGAGGTGAAGATGTCCATACCGCTTGAGTTTGAAGCATCAACCTCCGCAAAGACGCCAACGCCAATTGAGGTCGAGTTTGGGTCCCCAAAGGCGCCTGAGCCCTTTGAAGTTGCTGTATTACCTTCCAAAGTGAGGGTGCCTATTCTAGTAGCAATGATATCCGTAACACCATTCCACACAAAAGCCATACCATGGGACTACACAGCCGAGACAAGAAGAAAGGGAAAAGCCAAATTCGGGGAAACAGTTGCAGCGCAGGGTATGACAAGAACCGGCAGGGTTTATACCCTAGAACACTTGGCTGAGTTAAGTAAACAGACCTCTGGTCGACAAGCCATCATGGAAACTGGACCCGGTGATCTCTGGAGAAAGATACAAGCCAAGGAATACTCGGTCATTGACCAGCTGAACAAAACACCGGCACATATCACTATCCTGGCTTTACTACAAAGTTCCGATGCACACAAGAATGCCTTGTTGGGAATTGAGTAAGGCGTATGTACCAAGCAACATCACTGGAGGAGAAATGGAAAACATGGTAGGTCAAGTGTTGGAGAGTCACAAAATTACCTTCCATGAGGATGAGCTGCCACCGGAAAGATTGAGTCATAGCAAGGCATTGCACATCACTGTGCAATGCGAAGATTATTTTATCACCTGGATCCTGGTTGATGGGGGGTCCAGTCTCAACATTTGTCCTCTGGTAACACTCAGGACATTGGGAAAAGGGTTGCATGAAATCAAGGATGGGGCCATCAACGTTAAAGCTTTCGACGGTTCTCAAAGGTCCACTATTGGGGAAATTAGCCTACGTTTGCAAATGGGGCCCACTTGGTTTGATGTTGATTTTCAAGTGATAGACTTGCCGGCATCTTATAATCTACTGTTGGGACGACCATGGATTCATGCCGTCGGGGCCGTGGCATCAACACTACATCAGGAAGTGAAATTTGAATGGAATCACCAGGAGGTGATCATTCATTGTGACGGTAGCAACCTCATATATAGCCGCCAGACCATTCCAGCAATTGGAGGAAGAAGAAGATTAGGTGGGGAAACTCACCACCACATCGAGCGAGTCAACGCCGTCGATAAAGACAAATGGTGGGACAACAAAATTGAAAGCATACTGAATTGGAGCGGGTATGAACCTGGCAAGGGACTTGGCAAGAACCTCCAAAGAATCGCTAAGCCCATCAAGCTCAAGAAGCATGGCACCACCTTCGGACTGGGGTACGAGTATACTTGGGAAGAATTCAAGGACTGGTTGCCACCCTGGCGCGGCCCTTACTATCCATTGGAGCAGCTGATACCCCGTCTGGAACAGATTTTTCAACCAGCCGAAGTCATCTATGGGTCGGAAGAAGCGGAGGCATTAGCAGCAATGAGGAATTTGTTCCTAGAAGAGGACGATATGGACTGCTGTGTCATTTTTGAGGAGGAGGGGGAGGAAGGCCCTTCCATACAGGCTATAAGCAGAGGAGCACACCTCAACAACTTGACTGTCAGAACCACCAGAGCCCGACATACCTCGGGGCAGCAAGGCTGAACAAAGTACCACTCTATTTTACTAGTTTATTTTTCCTTCACATTTTTACTTTTCAAGAAAGAGCTCCAATGTTCAAAACACTTATGGAATTTATTAAAGTATTTCAATTTTTCTTACAAATCTCACTCTTATTATTTTCTCTCATTACTTTACTCAAACAACATTACTATTACTTATCTTGATGAACCAATGACTGTGACATGCAATGAGACAACGCAACAAACGGACATAGACTCAAAGGAAGATGATACCGGAAGAAATTGTTAAAGAAGTTGAGAATTTTGAGAATAGACCTAAGTCCAACCTGGAAGAGACTGAGATCGTCAATCTGGGAGATGCAGAAAACATCAAAGAAACGCGAATCAGTGTTCATTTGTCACCATCAGAAAAGGAAGAGTATATGGAATTTCTAAGGGAATATGAGGACATGTTCGCATGGTCATATGATGACATGACTGGTCTAAGCACATCCATTGTGGCTCATAAATTATCGACTGATCCGGCTTGTCCGCCAGTAAAACAGAAGCTCAAAATGTTCAAGCCAGACATGAGTTTGAAAATCAAGGAAGAAGTCACTAAGCAGGTCAAAGCTAAGGTTCTCAGGGTAGTGGAGTATCCGACATGGTTGGCTAATATTGTGCCGGTACCGAAGAAGGACTAGAAGGTCAGAGTCTGTGTCGACTACCGGGATCTCAACCGGGCTAGTCCAAAAGACGGCTTCCCCTTGCCGAATATACACATCTTGATTGACAACTACGCCAAGCATGAGTTGCAGTCATTCGTTGATTGTTTTGCTGGATACCATCAGATATGGATGGATGAAGAGGATGCTGAGAAAACAGCTTTCATTACGTCGTGGGGGGATCTATTGCTACAAAATGATGCCGTTTGGGTTAAAAAATGCAGGGGCCACCTATATGAGGGCCATGAACACCATTTTTCATGACATGATACACAAGGAGATCGAAGTATATGTAGACGACGTCATCATCAAATCCAAGAAAGTCGTTGATCACATGGAAGATTTGAGGAAATTCTTCAATAGACTGAGAAGGTACAACCTAAAGCTGAATCTCGCAAAGTGTGCGTTTGGGGTTCCTGCCGGAAAACTACTTGGGTTCATTGTGAGTCGCCTAGGGATAGAATTGTATCCATTAAGGGTCAAAGCTATTCAAGAATTGCCGCCGCCGAAGAGCAAGAAGGAGGTAACGAGCTTCTTGGGGAGACTTAACTACATCAGCCGGTTCATAGCACAATCTACTGTCATCTGTGAGCCAATCTTCAAGATGCTAAAGAAGGACGCCGCTACCAAATGGACTGACGACTGCCAAAAAGCCTTCGACAGAATTAAGGAGTACTTGTCAACGCTGCCAGTTTTGGTTCTGCCCGAGCCAGGTAGACCCCTGTTACTCTACCTTGCGGTGCTAGATGGAGCGTTTGGTTGTGTTCTGGGGCAGCATGATGAAACGGGGAGAAAAGAGCAGGCCATCTATTATCACAGCAAGAATTTCACCCCGTATGAAGCCCGGTATTCTCTATTGGAACGCACCTGTTGTGCTCTGACTTGGGTAGCCCAGAAGTTGAGGCACTATTTATGTGCTTACACCACGTGTCTCATATCAAGAATGGACCCATTAAAGTACATCTTTCAGAAGCCCATGCCCACTGGCAAGCTAGCCAAGTGGCAGATCCTGCTGAGTGAATTCGACATTGTCTACGTGACTCAAAAAGCAAACAAAGGACAGGCCTTAGCAGATCACCTTGCTGAGAACCCTGTGGATGGAGAATACAAGCCTCTGAAGACATATTTTCCTGATGAGGAGGTACCATTTGTAGAAGAAGACATTGCAGAATCCTATGATGGCTGGAGGATGCTTTTCAATGGAGCAGCAAATTTCAAAGGAGTTGGCATAGGGGCAGTCCTAGTATCAGAAACTGGCCAGCATTATCCGGTATCTGCCAAGCTTAGGTTCCCATGCACCAACAATATGGCCGAGTACGAAGCTTGCATCTTATGGCTCAAGATGGCCATTGACATGAACGTCCAAGAGTTGCTAGTGATTGGAGATTCGGATTTACTTATACATCAGGTCCAAGAAGAATGGGCAACCAAGAACTCCAAGATACTCCCGTATTTGCATCATGTACAGGAGTTGAGGAAGAGGTTCACAAAGACAGAGTTCCGGCATGTTCCCAGAGTCCAGAATGAGTTTTCCGATGCATTGGCTACCCTATCATCTATGATTCAGCATCCAGATAAGAATTTCATAGACCTTATTCCAGTAAAGATTCATGATCAACCAGCGTACTGTGCTCATGTCGAGAAAGAAGCAGATGGAAAGCCTTGGTTTCACGACATCAAGGGATACTTAGCCAGAGGAGAATATCCGGAGCTTGCAAATGCTACGCAGAAGCGCACACTGCGAAGATTGTCCAACAATTTCTTCCACGGCGGGGGAATCCTGTATAGGAGAACTCCGGATTTGGGTTTGCTGAGGTGCGTTGACGCGAAGGAAGCATCTAAACTGCTAGAGGAGATTCAAGCCGGGACCTGTGGTCCGCATATGAACGGTTTTGTCTTAGTCAAGAAGATACTCCTGGCAGGTTAATTTTGGATGACTATGGAGACGGACTGCATCCAGTATGTTCGAAAGTGCCACCACTGTCAGATCCATGCAGATATGATAAAAGTGCCTCCAAATGAGCTTAATGCAATAAGCTCGCCATGGCCGTTCGCCGCCTGGGGAATGGATGTTATCGGACCGATCGAACCTGCCGCATCAAACGGGCACAGGTTTATCCTAGTAGCAATTGATTATTTCACCAAATGGGTTGAAGCAGCATCTTACAAAGCAGTGACTAAGAAAGTCGTGGTAGACTTCGTCCGTGACCGTATCATTTGTCGATTCGGGATCCCAGAATCAATCATTACTGACAATGGCTCCAACCTCAACAGTGATTTGATGAAAGCCATGTGCGAAACCTTCAAGATCAAACACAAGAATTCCACAGCTTACAAGCCTCAGATGAACGAAGCAGTAGAAGCCGCTAACAAGAACATCAAGAAGATACTGAGAAAGATGGTAGAAAAGCATAAGCAGTGGCATGAGAAGCTATCATTTGCTTTGTTAGGGTATCGCACCAGAATCCGCACATCAACTGGTGTAACTCCCTATATGTTGGTTTATGGTACAGAGGCGGTCATTCCCGCCGAGGTAGAAATTCCCTCCCTAAGAATCATACAGGAAGCAGAGATCGATGATGCAGAATGGGTGAAGAGTCGTTACGAATAGCTAGCCCTCATAGATGGTAAAAGAATGAATGCAGTTTGCCATGGTCAACATTATCAGAACAGAATGTCCCGAGCTTTCAACAAGAGAGTCAGACCAAGACGGTTCACACCAGGACAGCTGGTGTTAAAGAAGATTTTTCCGCATCAAGATGAAGCCAAAGGGAAGTTCTCTCCCAACTGGCAGGGCCCATACATAGTTCATCGAGTTCTAACAAGAGGAGCCCTCATACTTGCAGAAATGGACGGAGAAGTTTGGCAAAAACCAATCAACTCAGACGCAGTCAAACGATACTATGTGTAACCATTTATGATTTCCTTATGTAATTTGAACTACGTCTGACATGATTCCCGTTTAAGAGGGGATACGTAGGCTGCCTTATGGGTTTGGTCACAATTCAATAAAATTTTCATTTTCCCCTACAATTGGAAACTGGGGCAGAATTTTGAGGAGGACCCTCAAAATTCCGAAGTATCTTCAGCCGATCATCGCAAGCAACCGTCAAGAAGCAGCAACCCGGTAAACTGGGGCAGAATTTTGAGGAGGACCCTCAAAATTCTATAGTAGGAGAGGTCGCAATGTCTTGAACCACGTCATGGTCGTTGGTTCATCTAAAAACTATTTCTTAAATATATATACATATGTCATATCTTTAACAAACTCATGCATGTTTATTATCGAAATTGCTTTGTTTAAACAACGCTACCCCAAGGGTACCTACAGTATCACCAAAAACAGAGCCAAGCCGGTCAAGCGAAGTCAGCAGTAACACGAGCTAACCTTTTCCCTTTACAAAACTCACGATTTTTATCGAATACATTTATACACTCACATTTTTGAGGAATACAACTCTCGGAATTATCGCCTCACAACCGCTATCCACATACAATGTCCCCAGCAGCCATAATCGGCAACCAGCTATCAGCTATCAGCTAAGAAATCTTTATTAATATCGCCACCTCATTTAAATCTTGCATCGGCTAAAAGATTGCCATTTTATCTATATTTTTGCACGGCTGAAATATCGCCACCTCATTTAAATCCTGCATCGGCTGAAAGATCGCCATTTTATCTATATTTTTTGCATGGCTGAAATATCACCACCTCATTTAATCATGCATCGGCTGAAATACCGCCATCTTTTATTTTTACGCCTTACATCGGCTGAAAGATCGCCACCTGCTGCATTTTATGGGCTGAAAGATCGCCAAATCATCCAAAGGCATCATTGTTCAGAGGTACCATTTTCATAGCCCGAGAATGTCATGCCATGGCCTGAGGACCCCACTTTCTCTCTGCATAGCATTATTCAAAGGCATCATGGTTCGGAGGCATCATTCCCATAGCCCGAGAACATCATTTCATAGCCTGCGAATCCTTTATTATATGTTTCATAGACCAGGACATCATGGTCCGAGGACGTCATCCTAACCGTCCAAAGACAGCATTCATGGTCCAACGGGAACTCACATCACGTTTAAATTTATGCATAATATATGCGCTCATGTTGTTTATTTGCAGGTAAACCGGCTAGCAACGGCCGTCTCAGCAGGAGCGATCCCGCTCCAGTTCCCGCAGCCTGTCTTTGACCATCCTTCCCAACCCGAATATCTCACCGTTCTTGAAAAAATCTCCATTGGCATGTTCCGCCGATGGATCCTGAACTACATACGGCATGATTCCTGTAAAACCAAGGATATGTAGGTGGCTCAAGAACCCGAGCTCGGTCAAAATTCTTCAAATTGTTTCGTTCGGTCAAAATTGGCCATCATATCTTTACCCGACAACTCTTTCATCCTTCCCGGGTAAAGAGGGGCAGCTGTTGTTACTCAATTTTTCCCTACGTATTTTTTTCATATACAAAATACTTTTAAAATAACATATATATGCATATATAAGCATGTCCAAGTGTTTTGGTATTTTTCATAAATTTTAAAGATTTTTAAATCAATTTATTGTCCATTTTAGCAATACAAAAAATCAGTAACTATTCCCAAAACTATCAACCTTGGTGAATAGTTTATTTCATTCTCATACTTACACCAAAATATAGTTAAGGCGATTTTTGTATACTTTTACAATTTTATTTGGTATTTTTAAAAGCCAAAATACATACAATTGCAATTTTAGCCTATTTTAGGATTAATAGCATTTCTATAATTATAAAATCGGTTCCAGTATTTTTTTTAATTAACATTTATATAGTACTAATTGGTTCAATGCTTTTAATTTGTTTTTAAAAATCATTTTACTATTTTTTATAAATAAAAAGGGTAAAACTGGCTATTTAACATTTAGCCTCATTTCATTTCAATTACAGCCTCTTTTACATTTCAATTTTAACCCTTAATTGACCCAACCTCAATCCTAACCGGACCGGCCCATTTTTTAATTCGACCCAACCCATAACCCAATTCAGACAGCCCTACCCGGTTCCCACCTACCCCTTTAGATCTAGGCCGTTGATCGTACAGATCTAGGCCGTTGATCGTCCCTTACCATTTTTACCCCAAATGACCTACCCTAATCCCTCATTCCCCACTTCTCAGCCGCCTCTGAATCCCAAACTCTGTCCCTTACCATTTTTACCCCAAATGACCTACCCTAATCCCTCATTCCCCACTTCTCAGCCGCCTCTGAATCCCAAACTCTCTCAAACTCTCTCAAGCTCTCCGGAACCCTAGCCTCCTCCTACCTATTTTCAACCGCCTGTAACCAGAATCCATGGCTTCTCAGGCCATGGATAGTTGGTACTCACCTACCTTCACCAGTAAGCCATGGTTGTTCGAAGCTTCGGGACCTGACCTCGATGATTCCCTCTCCGATCTTCTCAGACCTTTGATTCTATGGCTTCTCCGGCATGCTCCGGCATATTCAAGACTCAGGAGCCTGATTCCTGACCTCTCCGACTCAAGATCGGACCTTCTTCCAAGCCTTTCTCATTTCTAGGGTTTCTCTGAAACCCTAAGCTATTCGAGGTTCTTTCCATGTCGTTTGCTTAGATCTATGTTGTATCTATGCTTCACTTGACATTTAAAGTGTTTTCCCCAAAAGTTCTTTTCAAAATCGTTCGTCTTCGGTTTTAGGGTTTCTGAAAGGATTTTTCCAAAAATCTTTCTGATTTTTTCTTCTTCTTTGCTTTACGTGTGTTGTCTATATCATGCTCGTGTGATTTCTTTTGCTACGCATGTACTGTCTGTCTACTTTTCT
>NC_031999.1:59145246-59155246 GCF_001879085.1 Nicotiana attenuata | reverse complement strand
CACTCTCCCGAGATACACTAGCTTGCTTTATTTAGCACAATTCAATTTAGATTGCACCCAAGGCTTCGTTATTCCTAATCCCGCCTTTAAACCCGCAATTATAGATTCCTCTAATAATCTAGGAGAGGTGTTGTTCAACAATACCCTAAATATGCACTCTTTTCCAAGTTATGCACACTAAATAGGCACAACTAATTGAGGATCCTGTCAATTAACTACAACGAACACGAGTTGAACAAATAAAGATTAAACTAGCAATTTGTATTGACATAAACAAGAAGTTCATCACCCAATAGGTTCCATCAAAGCCTTAAACAAGGAATTTAGCTACTCATGGATATGGGAAAATAAACTAAGATTGAATTCATCATAAAATCAAAAGAAAAGAAGAAAGATGTTTAGAGTATTTTCTCACAATGGTTTTCCTTGCTAAGAAACCTAAAAAATCAATACATGCCTCTCTTGGGCGAAGTCTAATGTTTTAAATAGGGTTTAGGTCTAAAAATCCCATAATTGACACTTTGGTCCCTGAAGTTTCTACGCCTGCCGCGGTTCTGCCGCGGTCGCGGTAGAACCGCGGCCAAACACCCTCGCGGATTCTCAATCTTCTGCAGCTGCTTTCCACCGCGGTTCTGCCGCGGTCGCGGTGGAACCACGGTGGATCCAGTTCTCTGAATCTTCGGCCTGTTTTGCCTGGGTCATTTGGGAAATTTCACAGTTGGCCTCTTTTTTTCATCACTTTTAACTCCAAAACTGCTCCTTAGCCTTCCTTATACATATATCACCTACAAATCATGAAAAGCACTAATAAGAGCATTTTGTCATCACTTTTAGCATTAAAACTACACAAGAAGGTGATTATTTAAGGTGTGATTATAGTCAAATTCACCTATTATCAACACCCCACACTTAAATCTTTGCTCGCCCTCGAGCAACTAAACCACACTTCTAGGCCTAACTGCTCAATGCATTGCCCTATTTATGTCACACCTGCTATTTATCAAAGGTTGGCCTAAGCGGTGCACAATCATATCTTAAATGCAGACTCTCATGCCAAGACACACTTGTGCTCACTCTAATTACTCTAACAGAAGTGAAGACTCACTTTTTCTTCCTGAGTCACATGCCCTCACATAAACAAAATCTGAGAGAAGTTCCACACACATAAAATTCAACAATAAGGAACCATATATAGAAAGAATTCACTCACTCTCAGCAAAGAGCATTCACATGCCACACAGACACACCATAAGCTTGTCCCTAGTGTAATACTCTACTAATCGAGCCATTCAGTCAAAGATCAAGAGGTCTTTATAGGTTGTAATGTAGGCTAAGGGACGGGTAGGATATATTTGGATATAGTGACTAACCTCCCTAAGCACTTTTAATACAACTTCCTTTTGTTTCACCTTCATGCTCAACCCAATCATTATTTCACATTTTGTTTCACTTGTGACCCCCACTTTTCGTTAGGTACAACTGGCTTCTTCTTTTTTTTTTCTTTTCTTTTCCCTTTTTTTTCCAGATTTATTGTATACTGTCAGTTCACCAACCAGAACCTTCATTCTTTATTCCCCTTTTCTCTTCTTTTTTTTTCTAGTTCTCTCCCACCCCACACTTTGACTTTTGTATATTCTTTAGTGATTAAGTGCTTCTAGGAGGTAAGGGTTCAAACAATGAGCTTATTCAAACACAACGATTTAGATTATTATAGGGTTATCAAAGAACAGGCTTCAGGCTCAAAGGGGTTAACTATGGTAATATGCACAGATGGATTCTCAAGTATAAAGGGTTGCACAAAGAAATGCCTCAATCACCTCTAAAACTAAACGACTTCTATTTCGCTTTGCAAACACACATGGCAAGTTTTAGGTATCATATGCAGGCATAGGATGCAAGTAACAACTCACACACACTTAGCATGTAACTCATTCCGAATCAGTTCATCAACACAGTCATACGAGTGTTCAAGCCAGACAAGATGTGCAAAATTAAGGCATATATTATGAGTCTACAACAAGCCTAGACGTCACACTCTTAGTTCGTTTTCTTTGCAAGTGTGCACATTTGGGGTTACATTCTGACCTTCACCCATCTAATCCTAAAACTATAAAAGAAAAATCTACCTAACCCGGTTCAAGAAAAACCCTTGGAAAAGAACCGTGGTCAAAAGAAAAACCAAGGATGAGGTACTACACTACCTAAAAGAAGAAAATAAAATAAAAAATTCTACATGGACTACTTCCCTCAAGAGTACTGTCCATATAGTCCGTCATCAGGAAGAGTCCTCTACAAGTTTTTGTTTTTGTTTTTTTTTATATCTGACTTTGACCCTCAAGAGACCCATCAACAAGTGTCCGTCGTTGGGCCAAGTCAGCTACTCCTAATATAACACACTCACATATGTACACCACATCTAATGCTACAACACAACAACAACTATATACATGTCAATACACAGTTAATGCAAGTCTCCCATCCCACACTTAAAATCATGGCATGTCCCCATGTCATATCAATAAAGTAAAGAGCAGAAGGATAAGAAGACTTCCCTGAGACTCAATCCGAGTCGGAGACGGTGCTGGGGTCTACATGGCAGGCCCTCCCCAATGCGCGTAGCCAAGCCATAAACTGGCTCTCAGATCTAGCCTGCCTCTGTGACATGGTGTCCATCCGTGTGTGTAGACCATCCACCGAGGTGCGGAGATCCGCGACCTCTTCCTCCAAGGAGCGCAGCATAGGCCGGGAGGACTGTGAGCGTGATAGGTCTGCTCCAGAATGGGAGCGTCGAGAGGGCCCAGCACTGTCAACAGACCTCCTGGACGGTGCAACAGGGACCGGATCATCCTCCTCATCATCAATCTCAATTGTAGTGCGGGTGCCCCTGCCCACTCTGATGCTAGAAGCTTTGAAAGCTGCTTTGGGAGGCAAATCGCCATCAGCAGGGTTGGTAGGGGTGTTTCTCATCAAGCACAATGTGGTCACCAAGGAAGGGAAATAGAATCCCTTTGTCAGCAGCGGGCCCCGTAAGACCATTTCATCTCCAATTACCCGTGCCGCGTCAAAATCCTTCCCTGTCACAAAGCACCAAGTCAACAGTGCCCTATTGAAGTTCACGTCCGTGGTATTGCTAGAAGGCAGGAACCTGCTACAGATAACAGTCAACCAACACTTGGCCAGGTGAGTGAAGGAGTTAGAGTTGAGGGTTATTTGGTCACGTATCCATATGGGCTGCCCCCCTGTGCAAAGTACATCCGTCATGACCTCCCATGTCACCCCGGGCCTGTCATGGTAATAATCGACATCACTGGTGAACGGAGGCAGCCGCAACACCCGGCGAATTGTTTGAATTTGAGCACTGACCACCATACCCCGAACAATCACCTCCCTACCCAAATTCAAAGGGCAGTTGGCATAAAATTCACGAACCAGCATCTTGTTAACTGGTGTAGGGTCAGCAAATAGGAACTCCATTTCCCGCCTCCGTATCTCCTCATACATCTCCACTTTTTCGGCTCGGAGGGCTGCCCGATCAATCGGGATTTCATGGATAAAAGTTTTGGTAGCCTTGGCGTTGAAGTCGTCCTCTGCCAGTTCCTATTGGAATCTGGACTCATCATACGCAGGTCATTGGGATGTGCCTCCAGAGCGCCTGTGCCTTTTGGGAGCCATTGGACCTGCAAATAATCAAACAAGCCATCAACATATGCCCTAGCTAGTGCCAATAAGATGGTTACTCAGACTTCACCACCCAATGACACCAAATATATCCCCTTACTTCACTCATAACAACCCCCAAAATAGGTCCATAATTTTCTTACCACTTCCGGCATAATACACCCCACACTTGTTCCTTTCAATGTTACCCATGACATACAACACCACCATACTACAAATACCACTCTACAACAAATACCACCATACAACAAATACCACTCTACAACAAATAACTACACAACAAGAACCATCAACTACAACATCCCAAAAATATACAACTTAGTGCCACAATTTTCGGCCAACACATGACCCAATCCATACTACATCACAAAAATCTAGTTTTAGGCCTCCAAACCACCAAAAATATTCACAATTATTTAACAATGGAGACCCAATTAATTTGGCACCAAACAACCTCATAAACATCAACTACAACAACTACAACAATGACAAACATAAAAGAAAGCAGAAAATTAAAAAAAATTCAAATTACTATACTAATTCTAACTAGGGTTTAAGTAAAACTACTAATTTAACAAATTACACTACTTAGAAGAGAAAGAAATAGAGAGAGAGAAGAATAACTTACTTGAGTTGAAGAGGGAAAGGAGTGGAGGTATGGTAATGGAGGTTTTTGGAAGAAGGGTTGGTGGGGGTGTTGAAGAAGAAGAAGAAAGGAGAGTTTGTGAATGGAGAGAGAAAGAAAGAAGGGGATGAGGGAAGGGTCGGAAATAATAGAGGGGAAATAGGAAGGGGGGGGGGGTTTGTGTAAAAGAAAAAAAGGAAAAAAAAATAAATAAAAGAAAACGTACTTACCTGGCCGCTTCTGCATCTGCCGCGGCTCTGCCGCGGTCACGGTAGAACCGCGAGCAATGAGATTCCGCGAGGCCTTTTGACCGCGGTTTCACCGCGGTCGCAGTGGAACCGCGGTCGAGGCCCCTCTCTTTTTTTTTTTTTAAGCAATCCACTAGGCAGAGCCTAGGGCTAGTTTTTATTTATATATAGAAAACAAACAAAGTGTCATGAGATCCTAACCAGAGTACGAAATAAAATTGAATTCTACATAAATCCTATTATCAAAATTGAGCATTGTACTCAAAATTGATATCACAAAATTCTAGTAAGAATTGTATAAAAACTAGCCCAATAAATCTGCTGAAAGGCCCAACGTTGAGTGGCAGCATGTACTGGCCCATCACTGTCTCTATCACCAACGGCAGTAATGATTTGCAGACATAGCCACAGTTTACTCCTTTGATTCCAATCTCCTTAAATTGCATATATAGCCACATTGGTCTCATACTTGTCCTTTGCGTAAATGTCCAGTCCAATTTAATCCTCCTCATCTGCTTGACTGGCGGGCCTAATTTCGTGTCTAGGCCCAAAATTTTGTTAACTTGTAAAAATCCCTAGCCCAGACCATCCTTATATCTGACTTGCATAAGTAGCCACCAATAAGCACAAATTCCCTCTCCTTTTGATTGCAAATATAACCTCTTCAATCTCAGTCTTCCTAATGAACACGTGTTCCCTTGCCTATATCTCTTTATTACAAGTAACTCTTCATTTGAGCTCCACTTACCTGTTCGCTTCTCACTAACTCTCACATAGGTATCATCGATTCCCCCTATAATCCCTTCAACACCCAATTTTTCGTCTTCATTCTTGTTCCTATCTTCCTTAATTGCTCCATTTCTTGGTTGTATCTTCATTGATGTTCCTGAATCTAGCTGCTTCTTGCTGATGGGGTGATTTTGTTCCCGAAGATGGTCCCTACTAGCCGCTGCATTTACTCTGAAGACCATATGTTGCCAAGCTCCAGTTGAGATGCCATTGTTCACTGAAACGCCCTGCTCTGCCTTGGTGTGGTTGAATGTGCCTGCTCCAATCGAGTTGGTAATCTTACTATTCTTGTAGAATGTTTTAGGGATACTCCCTGTATGTAATGCCTTGAAATGTCCCTTGTCCTTAGCTATTCTCTTAAGCATGTGCATCATCCAGCTATCTTCTCTTAAATAAAGAAAATTGCTGTCTGCAGATTGCATGTCTAAAGGACACCATAAAATTTCTTGCCTGTTCTTTGTGTCTGATGTTTTTATCTTTCTTTTGTGGATATAGAATCCTGCTCTCACTTGTGATGATTTGCAATTGAATCCTATAATCTCTGTATTCAGCATTGTAGCCTTGCTTGTTACCTTACTATAATCTAGGTTTAAGTTCACTCCGATGGAATGAGTACATAGTACTAATACCACCACCAGGGGATCCCTTAAACCATAGAGTATAGCTCGGATTGCTAAATCTGTATGACACCATGTACTTGCTGTCTGCAGACAGTGTGTCTATGTGATCCCATAACTCTGATTGCTTGTTTTTTTTTTTGTCTGTTGTTGTTCTCTTTCTTCTATGGATGTGGTGTCCTGTTCTCCTGTGTGATGATTTGTAATTGACTCTTACATCTTTTGAAGCTAAAACTGTAGCTTTCATGATTACTATGCTATAGTCTAGGTTTAATTTATCCCCGGTGGACTGAGTACAAAGTACTAATACCACCACCTGGGGACTCCTTAAACCGTAGAAAATAGATAGTACTGCAAGATGTGTGCGACACCATATGTTTGTTTGCTTTGCTTCTGTGCTTATTGTTGTTATCTGTCTTTTGTGTATGTGATATCTTGCCCTCCCATGGATTATCGATAGCCTAATTATACCTGCAAAAAAGAAAACATTAGTAATAAAGTGATCTCTCATGATCTCCCCTTTACAGGCTTGACCATGACAGATATCAAAATTGCCTCCAGGTTTCCTTTCTCCCCCAAACTTCTTGTAATCCCCTTCTTCCTTGCTACACTGACTCCCATTTGACACTTCTTGCCCCTTCTTTGCTATAACCAGCCTCCACACAATTAAAAACCTCTTCTCCTGAAGCCCAATTCTCTTCAACATGAGTCTTAATTTTCCTCCTGCTCCTGTTACTGCTTTCCTCATTTCCTCCTAATTTCTTGCAACTTTTACCCTTAAGTAAGGACATTGCATCTTGTCTTCATTTACAATTCTCCTTCCTTGTGAGTCTAGGTCCCAGAGTTCAAAGCACTCAATATTACCAAAGTCCAGAGCATAATTAGCAAGGTGGTCTGCCAATTTATTCCCTTCCCTGAATATATGTGACACCCTTACAGTAGGTCCATGCATTAGCTTCTTAATCTCATCCACAGAGTCAACTATACTCCAAGGAGGCTTCCAACTTCCTTCTATTATGTTTTTCAACAGCAAAGAATCAGTCTGCAACCAAATATGAGAATAATTGTAGGCCCTGCACATTCTCAGAGCTTCCAGAATTGCTCTTGCTTCTGCTTCATTATTAGAGCACTCTACTAATGCCCAGTTTTTTTTTTTTGAATAGATTACAAAGGTTACAATTACAATAATGTCATGGGTTGCCTCCCACGTAGCGCCTGATTTAACGTCGCGGCACGACTCATGTGAGCGAAATTAAGGTTTGCTCGACCCCTGGGGTTCATTCAAATGCAGCTCGGTCATCTCCTTAGGCTCGTTCATGCCCACATACAATTTCAACCGCTGACCATTGACTCTAAATGTACGAGAGTCATCTTCAGTAGAAACTTCCACAGCTCCGGAAGGAAACACTTCAACCACGCGAAATGGTCCAGACCACCTTGACTTTAGCTTACCCGGGAATAACCGCAGTCTTGAGTTATAAAGCAGTACCCTGTCCCCAGGTTTGAAATTTCGTTCAATGATGTTCTGATCGTGAAGCCTCTTCATTCTCTCTTTATATAGCCTCGTGCTTTCAAAAGCAAGATACCGGAACTCCTCTAGCTCATGTAATTCAGTGATTCTCGACGTGCCCGCAACTTCCAAGTCTAAATTCAGCTGTTTCAGTGCCCACCACGCTTTATGTTCAAGTTCTACAGGTAAGTGACAGGCTTTCCCAAATACCAACTTATATGGTGACATACCAATTGGTGTCTTGAATGCTGTCCTGTGGGCCCATAGCGCATCATCCAGCTTCCTTGACCAGTCAGTTCTTGTAGCATTTACAGTTTTTGTCAATACGCTCTTGATCTCTCTGTTGGACACCTCAACCTGTCCACTGGTCTGTGGGTGGTACGGAGTAGCCACCTTGTGGCGCACATCATATTTAGCCAGCAACTTCTCGAAGGCCCGGTTGCAGAAATGAGTGCCTCCATCGCTAATAATTGCACGCGGTGTCCCAAAGCGGGTGAATATGTTCTTCTTTAGAAACCTGACTACCACCTTAGCATCATTGGTGGGTAATGCGGCAGCTTCCACCCACTTGGACACGTAATCTACAGCAACAAAAATGTATTTATTGCCATAGGAGCTGACGAAGGGACCCATGAAATCTATCCCCCAAACATCAAACACTTCCACTTCTTGAACTGGGTTCATGGGCATCTCGTGATGCCAGGAAATGTTCCCGGTGCGTTGACATTCATTACAGCTCTTGACCCATAAGTGAGCATCCTTGAACACCGTTGGCCAGAAAAATCCGGCCTCTAGCACCTTAGCTGCCGTCCTGATTCCTCCAAAGTGACCGCCATACGCCAAAGCGTGACAAGCCTGCAAAACAGAAGATTGTTCGATCTCGGGGACGTATCTCCGGATCATGTTATCAAGGCATATTCTAAACAAGTAGGGCTCATCCCAATAATACCATTGGCTTTCGCGAAAGAATCTCTTCCTCTGGACCGATGACAGGTCGTGAGGAACAATACCACTGGCCAGGTAATTAGCATAGTCTGCATACCAAGGCGCTTCCTGATGAGTGGTAACGAGCAGCTGCTCATCTGGAAAGGTTTCCAGAATTTCCTCTACTTCTACTACATTTTCAGCTCCTTCAAGTCGTGATAGGTGATCAGCGACTTGATTTTCAGTGCCCTTACGGTCACGAATTTCAAGATCGAACTCTTGCAGTAGCAACACCCAACGAATCAGGCGTGGCTTAGAGTCCTTCTTTTCTATTAAGTATCTAAGAGCTGCATGGTCAGAGTATACGATTACCTTGGATCCTATTAGATAGGACCGAAACTTGTCAAAAGCAAATACCACAGCTAGTAGTTCAACTGGGCTCCACTCAGCGTCCTACTAGCATAGTAGGTTGGGTGCATCAGTTTGTCCTTCCGCTGGCCCAGCACTGCCCCCACCGCGTAGTCACTGGCATCACACATCAATTCAAACGGTTGCTCCCAGTCAGGGGCAACGATTATGGGTGTTGTGACCAGCCTTTGCTTCAACTCCTCAAAAGCTACCCTGCAATCATCAGAAAATACAAAAGGGTGATCTTTCTCTAACAACTTACAGAGAGGGTTGGCAATTTTGGAGAAGTCCTTAATGGACCTCCGGTAGAATCCGGCATGTCCAAGAAAGCTCCTTATAGCTTTGACTGAAGTTGGCGGCGGCAGCTTTGCTATGACATCAACCTTTGCTCTATCCACCTCTATTCCTTTGCTTGACACCCGGTGCCCCAAGACTATACCTTCTTGTACCATGAAATGGCACTTTTCCTAATTCAGAACCAAGTTAGTCTCGATGCACCGTTTCAGCACACGCGTCAAATTCACTAGGCAGTCCTCAAATGAGTTCCCCACCACTGAGAAGTCATCCATGAACACCTCAATTATATCTTCTACCATGTCAGTAAATATGACCATCATGCACCGTTGGAATGTGGTGGGTGCATTGCATAGACCAAAGGGCATCCTCCTGAAGGCATAGATTCCGTACGGGCATGTGAATGAGGTCTTTTCTCTATCCTCAGGTGCAATGGAGATCTGATTGTACCCTGAGTACCCATCCAAGAAGCAAAAGTGTGACCTCCCTGCCAATCTATCCAGCATTTGATCAATGAAGGGAAGTGGGAAGTGGTCTTTTCTGGTGGCTAGATTCAACTTTCTATAATCCATGCAGATTCTCCAGCCTGTGACGGTTCTTGTTGATATAAGTTCATTGTTGTCATTCTTTACCACTGTCATGCCACCCTTTTTAGGCACACATTGAACTGGGCTAACCCAGCTACTGTCAGAGATTGGGAAAATGATTCCCGCATCCAACCATTTTATCACTTCCTTCTTCACCACTTCCTTCATATTCGGGTTTAGCCGTCTCTGATGTTCCCTGGAAGGTTTGTGCCCCTCTTCCAGCAGAATCTTGTGCATGCAGTAGGCGGGGCTGATCCCCTTGATGTCTGCCATGGTCCACCCAATGGCAGTTTTGCACTCCCTTAGTACCTGTAGAAGCT
>NC_031999.1:59143351-59145063 GCF_001879085.1 Nicotiana attenuata | reverse complement strand
GATTTCTCTCCCAGAACCCTTTACCTTCCAGTGCCAACACCCATTCCGCCAAATCCTCACCATTCACTTCATCCAAATTTGTCAAGCATGCAGCAAGGGGATCCTCAACCGTCAACGCCTCATCATCAGCCTCTACAATTACATCCACTGCATCAATAAGGGAACAATTTGCGAACTCACTTGGTCGCCTCATCGATTTCTGCACATTGAATATAATTTCTTCATCATTGAGCCTCATCTTAAGCTCCCCGGTCTCGCAATCAATCAAAGCTCTCCCCGTGGCCAAGAAAGGTCGTCCTAGAATTATAGGAATTTCTTCATCCACTTTGCAATCCAAGATTACAAAATCTGCAGGGAACACGAATTTCCCCACATGAATAAGCACATCATCAAGAATGGACGCTTAACAGTCCTGTCGGCCAGCTGCAATAACATAGAAGTCGGTCGAGCTCTCCCAATGCCTAACCTCTTATAAATGACAAGGGGCATGAGATTAATGTTGGCCCCTAAATCACAGAGTGCCTTAGCAAAGGCATAGTTCCCAATAGTGCATGGAATTGTAAAACTACCTGGATCAGATAGCTTTTCAGCAACAGGTCTAGATACCACTGTCTGAGTAAGGGTCACAGTCGACAAGTCTTGAAAGTCAAACTTCCGAGGCATCAAGTCCTTCATCATTTTAGCGTATCCTGACATCTCCTTTAGCGCTTCAATTAATGGAATGTTTATCTGGATTTGTTTGAGCATCTCTAGGAACTTTTTATACTGCTCCTCCTTTTGATGCTTGGCCAACCTTTGCGGAAATGGTGCAGGAGGTCTTTTCTTCCCAATCACTTGATATTTTTCTTTCTCAGCTACTGTCTCAACTATTGGCTCCGCTACTGTCTCAATTACTGGCTCAACTACTGTTTCAGTTTCTTGCTGCATATTCTTTTCTTCAGGAGCAGGGTGAACTGTTACCTCTGTCAATCCCGTAGAGTCATCCAGCTCTATGGGCACTGGAATTAGTGTCTCAGCCTGTATGTTTTCTCGAGCTCTCTCTTGCTGAACATCTAGATCCTTACCATTTCGTAGACTCACCGCCATCAGCTGCTTTGGGCCTTGATCTTTTGGATTGATTTGGGTATCTGCAGGTAATGTCCCTTGAGGACGATTGTTAAGTGACATTGAAATCTGGCCCACTTGTACCTCAATATTCTTGATAGCTGCATCATGTGCATCCACCCTTTCATTTATTTTAGCATTGGACCCAATAACCTGCTGCATCATTGCTTCAAGCCTTGCAAACCCGTCTTCCTATCTTCCACCCTGTTGTTGCTGAGGTGGGTGGTACCCTTGCTGCTGATTGTTGTACCCTTGTGGTCTAGGATACGGTGCCATGTTGTTGGGGGGTCTCATGCCTCCCATGTTTTCGGCGTTATACTGTGGCTGTGGTAGCCTGTACTGCTACTGAGTCTGCTGACCCCAGTTCTGATTACCTTGCCTCTGACCCCCATAGTTAGCCACATAGTTCATATCTTCAGGGTGTTGGTGATGATGATCATGCTCTGTATTCCATGGATTACCAATTGGCTGGCTAATGCAAGATGTGCACAAGCCCCCATTGGTAGTGTCCACTATATGAACCTGTTGCTTCTGCCCTGATTCCTCCACCTTTTTGGTGAGGATGCTCATTTGCGTCAAAAGAGTCGCCATGTTTTCAGCCATTGTAT
>NC_031999.1:59104708-59143251 GCF_001879085.1 Nicotiana attenuata | reverse complement strand
CCTGCTGAAGTTTTTGAGTAATAACAAAAAAACTTCAGCTGCTTGGCCGAAATTTTTTTAGTGCAATATGTTTTTTTTAATTTAGCCAGTGTATGTGGAAAACTTCAGCCTCCTGCTGAAGTTTTTGAGTAATAACAAAAAAACTTCAGCTGCTTGGCCGAAGTTTTTTTAGGGCAATATCATTTTTTAATCTAACCAGTATAGGAGGAAAATTTCAGGCTCCCTCTGAAGTTTTTAAGTAATAAATAAAAAACTTCAGCTGTTAGGCCGAAGTTTTTTTAGTGCAATATGTTTTTTTAATTTAGCCAGTGTATGTGGAAAACTTCAGCCTCCTGCTGAAGTTTTTGAGTAATAACAAAAAAAAACTTCAGCTGCTTGGCAGAAAGTTTTTTTAGTGCAATATGTTTTTTTAATTTAGCCAGTGTATGTGGAAAACTTCAGCCTCCTGCTGAAGTTTTTGAGTAATAACAAAAAAACTTCAGCTGCTTGGCCGAAGTTTTTTTAGTGCAAAAATTTAGCTAGTGTAGAAGGAAAAGTTCAGCCTCCTTCTGAAGGTTTTAAGTTATTACTTAAAACTTCAGCTCCTACGGCTAAGTTCTACTAACATATCACACATTAAATTAGAATTCAGTGAATTAATCAGAAAACATTTTGAATTCTGGAGATGAATTTGATTTGAATATGGAATTTATATTCCTTCACTGAAATTCGTCAAACAACCAGAAAACATATAATTCAAAAACTATTTTGAATTCTGGAGATGAATTTGAATACTTACAATGTATTTGAATTTGAATTTGAATACGAGACGCGTTCTTAGGAGGAACTGACTGATGGAGGAGATACGGAGGAGATCTGTAATTTGAATCTGTGAATACGGAGGAGAGACACACTTTTATATGTTTTGGAAGGGGTATAATGGTCATATTAACACGGATTTTCTGTTAGTTGGTTACGAAATTAATAATTTTTAAAAACAGGGTATAGGTTAAAAGGTGGCATAAAAAGTGTGTACCGCTGCAAATCCCACAAAAATGCTATTATTCAACTCTTATCTCACTGCTGCAAGCTATTAGGCCCAGGATTATATGGACTAGGACTGAAAATATTGGTCAAGTTACACAATTGGTCGGTCAGCCAAAAATAATTAAATCTACTAGTCAATATAAAAAAATATATACAAAATATACGTATATACACAAAAATATACAAATATATATTTTTTGTAAGACATTACTACACAAAAATATAGATTTTACCGGCTATCATTTTTTAGAGCGATTATATTGTGTAGTTTTCCCGATAACATAACCAACACATTCGTCTAGGAAAAAGATGTTGGGCCAATTGAAGGAAGAACTTGAAGGCTCATAAGATTTGGGGGAAAAAAGAGGTTCAGTCCATCCAATTGAAGTCCAAAGACAGAATTTTGCAATGAACATAGCTGGATAGTACGTAAACGTAGTTATTTTCGTGAAAATAGCACGGAAAATAGTCAGTGTTTGCAAAGTCATTAAAAACAACCATTATTTTACTGCAACACAGAAAGTTTTAGCATAATATACTGGAGATTAGTATACCTGTGTATGAACTTCCAGCATATTATGCTGGAACTCTAGCACACTAAAAGTTCCAGCATATATACTAGAGATTGGAGCACCATTGTATGAATCTAGCATATTATGTTGGACTAGTATATTATGCTGGAAATTCACATGTAAAGAATTCGAACTCCAGTATATTATGCTGGAATATTTTTCGGATTTTGAACAGTGTTTTCGTTCAAATTTATCTTTACATGTAAAAGTGGATAAATTTTGATTACTTTTGAAACTGTAGCTATTTTTCAATTACCATTTATAAATCTCGCTATTTTTGAATTTCACCCGTTATTTTATCTGCATCGACACGATCAATTGACAACTTTACATCTACATAAATCATGCTCTCGTAATTTATAAATTCTTATTATTAGCTAGTGTATATTTCTTTCGTTTCTTAACAACCATTAAGAGTTGATAACATTTCTTTCGTGGTATACCACCTTTTTTCCTTCAACATCGTGTAATCCACAACTCATTATATTATTCTCCCCCACCTTAAATTAAAAAAAGAAAAGAAAAAAAGAGTGCCCTTTAATACACAAATTTGATAGTTGTCATGTCAATTCCAAACTGAAAGCAAGATCAGATAAGCCAAAAACCATCATTCTCCTTATTTACCCTCAGTATTCAAAATGAAAGTTAACGCTTTATGTTGCTTCAAATTCAAGCCCTTTAATCCATGCAAGAAAATACTAAAGCTGTTCAAGTTCAAACTAAGAAAGCCCCTCTTTATAAAAAGGCTTAGATTTCGACCTTCAAGATGTGAAAGCAATAAAGACACTTGTAGTAGAAAACAAGCTTCAGAAGTTTTATCAGTGTTTCGTTCAATAAGAAGACAACCAAGAGAGGGGGACCAAGTCATGGAGCTCAAGAATTTCTGTGATGCAGGTACGTAGAGGTGACAAATGAGCAAATAATTTCGACGAATCAAAACGGGTCAAATTAATAAAAGGGTCAATAACAAAAATCCAACTCGCTCAACATAATCCAACTTCCCCTTCTATTTTTATTTTGCACTTTGAAACACGTGTGAAAACTAATGCATTTTTCTCTAAGTTATTAGCTTAAGTTCTTCTAAATTTACACTCCATATTTGATTTTGTATATTTGTGGTTTCTTTTAAATTTTAACCCGTCATTACACTATATATTTTGGCTAGGAGGAGCGTTCAACCGAACCCAATTACTTTGGTCCATATTAATTTTGGATTTGTCTAAAAAAAAATCCATAAAAATTAATACTAATTATTGAGTTAAAACTCAGTAACTTAAAAAATAGAATCATGAACCCATTAGCTTCAAATCTAGGCTCGCTGATTTTGGCCTGTTTTGACCCAATAATTTGAGTCTGTGGCGGAGCCACATTCAACCAAGGGGTGTCAATCGACATTCCTTTGCTGGAAAATTACATTGTATTGCTAGATAATTTAATTTATTTTATGTATATTTACTCTACACATTAACTCCCTTTGATTTTACGGTGTATTTAAATTCGTTTGTTTTGATACCTCTTAGAAAATTATAGCTCCGCCACTGATTTGAGTTACTAGCTAAAACTGTGTTGATTTTTTTTTTTTTTTTTGCGGTGTAGGACATATCAAAGCACCAATGCCATCACCAATAACTCCAGCTTATGTGAGATTGAGTGGAGCTACTAAAAGAGAAGTACTAATGATTCAAAATGATGTGGAAGATGCATGCAGAAGTTTTGAGAATTATCTGGTTGAAATGATTGCTGAAGAGGGAAAAATGAGTGATTTAATGGATGTAGAAGAATTGCTATACTGTTGGAAAAATCTGAAAAGTCCTGTCTTTATTGACTTGGTGTGCAGATTCTATGGTGAGCTATGCAAAGATTTGTTTTCCAATATAAGCTGTGAGGATGAAATCAACACTCCAAAGAGACTCATGAAATGAAATTGCTAATTATCTTATAGTCTTGAGCATTATATCTTTATATTTTACTGCTTTTTCTGTCTATAAGACATTGAAATTTATGTAGCAATAACAGCAGCATGAAAATATTTGATGAGTCTTTGCACGCAAGTTGTAAACGAAGTCATTAGGCCGAGGGTATGTCTTGCTTAAGCAAAAT
Organism: Nicotiana attenuata; assembly: GCF_001879085.1. Taxonomy (NCBI): domain Eukaryota; kingdom Viridiplantae; phylum Streptophyta; class Magnoliopsida; order Solanales; family Solanaceae; genus Nicotiana; species Nicotiana attenuata. Next base: position 59,139,553 of record NC_031999.1, on the reverse strand, counting down.
CAAGATTGACACGTCATGAATAGGGCAGAGCTAGCACTTCGCTTCTGTTTCGGCCGAATTTGTATAGACTCTATGTTTCTTTTGTGAAATTCACGAAATATGTTTTAATTATTATTTTAAAATTTAATAACTTAAAAAATTAAAATTCCGAATTCATAATCTTCAGATCCTGACTCGGCCTGTGATCATCAAGTGTCTATTGATCCGATTGCAAAGACCCGTATTATTTTCTTGGCCCGAATATCCCTTTTTGAGTTCAGCCCATTCCATATATCACTTTACTTTTATATGAAATGCAAATCCAGCAACTGATTAATTTATTAATTTAATTTAACTAATCTAAGGCATTATTTTAGTAACTTGTTTGAGGTGTTATTATTTTTGTTGTAAGACTTTTTTTTTGACTTACGAGATAAACAAGATCCAAATAACACTGGCATCGTAATTTGACAAAGAAAATGACAAATATTGATTTCAAAGTAGTCCCGTAAATATGCACCGATTAATTTAATCCTTTTAAGTTTATTTTATCAAATGCTTAATAATTTATGATCGTTAGATTTGACGGAAACTATAGAAAGGAAAAAAAAGAAAGACTTAACCTAAGTAACCTTAAACACCACCACAGTCCATCAAATCTTAAAAAATGCAATACAAAAGTTGCACAGGACACCAAAAAGATGCAAAAAATAGTAAAAATCACACCTCAAAAAGCTGAAGACTCTAGAAATATATCAAAAGTAACATAAACTACAATAATTATACCTCTCAATGTGAGTTCCCTTTAAAAAAAATTCACAAGTCTCGTTAAATCTAACATACATATTTCATTAAATATTTGACGATGATCGAAGGTTTTAACCTTTGATAAATTTAAAGGATAAAAACTGCTCAGTACATACTTAACGGATTACTTTGAACATACTCTCAAACATAAAAGATCACTTTTTTATTTTTTATTTGAAACACAGGAGGGTGGGATGGAAACAACTTTCCTTTCGTGTTTTATTGAGATTTTTGTAGTGTATCCTCTCTACAATAGAGAAAACATTCTTATCGTATAAGAATAAATATAATGCTTTAACCTTTCCAGCAGGTGCAGATAAATTGTAGGCGTCTTTTTAGCAAAAAAATATTTTAAGCTCGAAACTTAGATTATAGAATATTTTCATTAAGGGGCTACTTGTATGAGCTCTATAAACGGAGGAATTTGTTGATTGTAAAAGACGTGAATTCGTCTGTCCAACTAATTTGTCCAACTAATTTTTTCAATGATCAAGTTACTTATGGTATGAAAGAAGCTTGCAAACAGATCTAGCTTATTGCTATTGAGAAAATTTGAGTACAGATCTAGAAGAATTCACAATTGCATGTAATTAAGAGTGAACATGATTGAGAGAAGAAGATGAATGAAGAAGAAGATCATATCTGTTATGAAGCAACCGACTCTGCTAATACAGAGTACTTGTTTTTATACAATGCACTCACACGAGTCACGTGTGTAAGAATGATAGAAAAGACTAAAATACCCCTCATTAAGTAACATAACTAGCAATAGGCTAATATATCAAATACGATACCCCTACTTTAATACTCCCCCTCAAGCTGGAGGTTGGAAGACATCCAACACTCCAAGCTTGGAAACTAGTGAGTGATGTTGAGCTGTTGACAGACCCTTTGTGAGCAAGTATGTATGTTGTAGAGCAGAAGTGACATGGTGTGGTGTAAGGAGCCCAGATTTGATTTTCTGTCGTACAAAATGGCAATCTATTTCTATGTGTTTAGTGCGTTCATGAAATATGGGATTCTAAGCAATTTGAATAGCTGCCTTGTTGTCACAGAATAATTGGATAGGTTTGGAAATTGGTATTCTCGGTTCTTCAAGAAGGCCTGATAACCAAGTGACTTCTGCTGTTACAACTGCCATACTTCTATATTCTGCTTCTACTGAGCTCCTGCTAATTGTTTGTTGCTTCTTAGATTTCCATAAGATTAGAGAGCTCCCTAATTTGACAACATATCCTGTCACAGACCTCCCAGTATTAGGGCAGGCTGCTCAGTTTGCATCACAGTAGGCAGTCAATTTGCCAACTGGCTTTGCATGTAGAAGCACTCCTAGACCTGGTGCTCCTTTGATATACTTAACCACTCTTAAGGCTACATCCATATGAGATTGTTTTGAACTCTGCATGAACTGGCTCAATGTCTGTACAGCAAAACTAATGTCCGATCGTGTGATTGTCAAGTACAAGAGCTTCCTAATCATCTTCTGATATGCAGTAATGTCTTCTAAATCTGGATCTCCTAGCTTTCCCACATGAACATCATATTCTGCTGTGGTAGGCTTTTGATTCATCTCTAGAGGTGTTGATTTTGCTCTATTATTTCTATACAGTGCCAAATGAAAGGGACAAGCTACTGTATATAACTAAAACTAACCGCCTAATCTTTGCCATCTGAATTAACTATTATACTAACTGTAATCTAACTGTAGTTAAGTTAACTAACTAACTAAAATTAACTACATCCTTTACACCCACCCCCCTCAAGTTAGGACTGGGAAAAATGTTCAGAAGTCCTAGCTTGGACATCAAGTATGCATGTTGAGGTCGACCAAGTCCTTTAGTAAGAATGTCAGCTTCTTGTTCTGTTGTAGCACAATAGAGAGCGGAGATGAGGCCCTGTTGAATCTTCTCACGGATGAAATAAAAATCAATATCAATATGTTTTTTGCACTCATGAAAGACAGGATTGGCAGCAATGGCAAGAGCTGACTTGCTATCACAGTAGATAGGCACAGCGAATGATGCTTAACCCCCAGCTCCTTGAGTAGACTAAGAATTCACACAACCTCAGCAACAGTTGAAGCGAGGCTGCGATATTCGGCTTCAGCTGAGCTTCTAGAAATGGTAGATTATTTCTTATATTTTCAAGATATCAACAAAGTATCCTGTAACTAACTTGCGTGTATTAGGACATGCAGCCCAATCTGCATCGCAAAATGCTGAGAGTGACTCGGAATAATGAGCAGTAAAAAAGACCCCCAATCCTAGACTATTTTTGATATACCTGACCATCTTGAGTGCAACTTCCATATGAGAAACTTTAGGACTATGTATGAATTGGCTGAGACTCAACAAATGAAATGTCTGGCCTTGTGATGGTCAACAAGTAGTTTTCCTAAGAGCCTTTGATATGGCCCAGGGTCAGTCGGCAACATATCATCAGATGATCATGTATGAGTATCAAATTCAGCAGTTGTAAGCTTCACATTGGGTTCTATAGGTCAAGCTACAGGCTTGGAACCTGAGAGCCCCAACTCAGCAATAAGCTCTAGCGCATATTTGCATTGGTGCTTTAATATACCATCACCATTTCTGGCAAATTCTATGCCTATGAAGTACTTAAGCTCTCCTAGGTCCTTTATCTTGAATGAAGCTTGTGAATTATCCTTGGTCTATTGAATCAATACATGACTATCACTAGTGATAAGAAGATCATCAACATAGACTAAGACTACAACCATGTGATCTGCTGCTCTTTTGATGAACAAGGAATAATCCAAATGACTCTGCTGAAAACCAGCATCTACCAAGGCTGAAGTTAACTTGAGATTCCACTGTTTAGATGCCTGCTTAAGTCCATAGAAAGACTTGAGCAGTTTACAAACTGTAAACTTACCATTTGATCTATTGAAACCTTGAGGCATTGTCATTTACACCTCCTCAGTTAGATCACCTTGCAAGAAGGCATTATAAATATCCATTTTATGGATGGACCAATGTCTTGAGGCTGCAATAGACAACACACTCCTAACAGTAACCATTTTCACCACAGTGGAAAAAGTTTCTTGATAGTCTAGTCATTCCCTTTGATTATATACTGTGGCTACTAATCGAGCTTTGAACCTTTCTATCTCTCCTGATGCCTTATAATTGATTTGTTAAACCCACTTGCATCCTAATGCCTTCTGTCCTTGTGGCAAGGACACCAATTCCCAAGTTTTGTTATCCTCCAGTGTTATAATTTCTGCCTGCATTGCCTCTACCCATCGCTTGTCTTTAACTGCCTCTGAATATGTTGTAGGTTCCACTTTAACGGAAAAGTTAGCTAAATAGCTTTGATATTTTGGAGAGATTGCTTCATACCCAATAACTTCTGAAATGGGATATCTGCAGCAGCATACAGAATTTAACCATTCATTTCTAACATAATCCTTAAGCCATATTGGAGGCTTAGACACTCAAGTTGATTTCCTTGTTTCCTCAACATGAGAAGTAGTAGAAGAATCAGTTGGGATATCAACATTATTATGCTCAGCAGAAGAATCAGTTGGGATATCAACATTATTATGCTCAGCAGAAGAAGGAATGTTCTGTTCAACTAAGGGAATAGGAGTTATAAAAGGTGAGCATGGCACACTAGATGCATTAACAGAACTTTCTATTGCAACTGGTTCTATAATGAAATCCTGTCTTGGCACTGGAGTTGTATCCAGGAATAATGATTCTGATGAATTTTCAGCTGTATGAAAAGGAAACATGTCTTCATAGAAGACTACATCTCGACTGATAAAGAACACTCTATTTTCCAAGTCCAATAGTCTGTAACCTTTCTGATGTGCAGCATATCCCAGCAACACTGACCTCACAGCTCGAGGTGCAAATTTATCATGGCTTGTCAAGTTAGTAGCAAAGCACAGGCATCCAATGATTTTTAAGTGTGCCAGTGAAGGTGGCTTACCATGGAGTAGTTCATAGGGTGATTTATGTGCCAAAACAGAAGAAGGAGTCCTGTTAATAATGTATACAACAGCATCAATACAGTGCCCCCAACATCTGACAGCCAAATAGCCTTGAAATCCGATTGCCCGAGCAGTTTCAAGTATATGTCTATGTCTTCTTTCCACAACTCCATTCTGTTGAGGAGTATATAGACAAGAACTTTGATGGACAATTTCATGCAGCTGAAATAGGTCTTTGCAGGTACTGTCAAAAAATTCACTACCATTGTCTGATCTAAACGCTTTACTTTATTTGCCAAACTGTGTCTTGATCATAGTAATGAAGTTCTTAAGTAAGAAAATAACATCAGTTTTAAGTCTGATAAGAAACACCCAAGTCCACCTGGTAAAATCATCAACTAATGTGAGAAAGTATCTCATTCCATTGTGAGTAGCAACTTTATAAGGTCCCCACACATTCATATGAATCAAATCAAAACTATGTAAACTTCTGCTAGTGCTAGTTGGAAATGACACTCTAGTTTGTCGAGCTAAAGGACAAATTTCACATTTAGACAATGGATTATTATGTAAGCTATCACTAAAATCTTGTAGGCTAGGAATCCTCCTGAGAACTTGAATTGGAACATGCCTATTCTTTTATGCCATATCTCCATGCTTGCTTTACTTGTTACTGCAAAGGCTCTATTTATTGTCTTCCTTAATGCTGCTGATAATATGTATAAACCTTCCTCCTTTTTACCAATCTCCTTCACCCTCCCAGACAAGAGGTCATAAAACACACAACATTGAGGAAAGAAAGTAACACTACATGTGAGATCCTCTGTCACTTTTGAAACTAGCATGAGATTGAATTTAAAAGCTGGCACACATAGCACATCTTTCAGTACATCACCTCCAGTAAGCTGACATTCTCCCATATGAGAAGTTGGTGATGAATCTCCTGTAGGCAGTTGAACTTGCCCTGAATTTCCTACTGAAGTTTCATTTTTCAGCAAACTTTTATCACCAGTCATATGGTTAGTAGCACCAGTATCAACTATCCACTTACACAGTTCTAAGTTTTCACATAATGCTACATTACCACGAAAACATTTACCTGCCATGTTGGCACTTTCTTCTCCAATAGAACTTTTATTCAGCAATTGCAGCAACTGATTCTACTTTTCCTTAGTGAAGTATTGAGCAGGTTCAACATTGCTGTTTGGTTGATATGCAGTTGGTGGGATTGTCAATCCTTGCTGTCCAGTTGTATCAACCGTGACTACATTTGCTTTCTTCTTCTACTTGAATGGATATCCAACAATCTTGTAACAATTCTCCTTTAAATTCCTTGTCTTGTTACAAAATTCACACTTCATTAGTTTGTAACATTCATTTCTAGTATGACCTTCAAATGGCAAAATCACATTCTAAACTATAGTTTCTCCTTGGTCTAGATGTGGAATGGGCAGTAAACAAGGCAGTAGGGTCATTATGGCCAGCTTGCCCATATGTACCACCAGTAATCAACTTTCTGCTTTCATCCTGAACTACCATAGCATAAGCCTTATTGATAGATGGTAAGGTCGACATCAATAAGATTTGGATCCTTGCTTGCTCAAAATTATCATTCAATCCCATCAAAAACTACAACAGCCGCTGATATTCCAATTGATCAACATACTCTATAGCTGATGGAGGAGGTGGCAGTATCGAGTCATATTCTGCCCAGAGATCTTTCAGCTTGGTGAAATAAGTCGACACTGACGAAATCCCCTATGTTAGGGTGAATATTTCCTTGTGCAAGTAGTACAACCTCGATCCGTTCACTTTGTCAAATCACTCCTTGAATGCAATCCATACCTTCTGTGCATTAGAAGAAAATAGCACTCATGTTACCAATTCTCTGCTTACATTGCTCATAAGCCATGAAGTCACAATGACATTACATCGATCCCGTTGACTTCCCAAATTGGAACCAAAATCTTCCTTTGATGTTATCCGTAAACTAAACACAATTTATTCTTACCTAATAGTGCAACCTTCATTGCACGACTCCAAAGAGAGTAGTTCTCCATTCCTGTCAAGATGAGTCCCACCGACATAGATCCCGGACCGTCAGATGGGTGCAGGTAAAGAGGATGGTTGTGATCGAGAACAACTGAGCTAGTAACTGCTCCAATGCTCGTTTTAGCTCCATTATTCCTGTTAATAGTTGAATTTTAAGGAATCGCCACTGAAAAGTGCAGAATTAGGGCTCAATGCTTCTAAAATTGAGTAGATTTTCTTGAATTTTCCTTCAATTGCACGAAGAATCCCCTAGAATCACTGATTAACCTGAGATTATTGTTTCTTCTTAGATTTCCAGGAGATTAGAGAGCTCCCTAATTTGACAACATACCCTATCACAGACCTCCTAGTATTAGGGCAGACTGCCCAGTTTGCATCATAGTAGGCAGTCAATCTGTCAACTGGCTTTGCATGTAGAAGCACTCATAGTCCTAATATCTCCTTTGATATACTTGACCACTCTTAACGCTGCATTCATATGAGATTGTTTTGGACTCTACATGAACTGGCTCAATGTCTGTACTGCAAAACTAATCTCCATTTGTGTGATTGTCAAGTACAAGAGCTACCCAATCAGCTTGTGATATGCAGTAATGTCTTCTAAATTTGGATCTCCTAGCTTTCCCACATGAGCATCATATTCTGCTGTGGTAAGCTTTTGATTCATCTCTAGAGGTGTTGAAACTGGTTTAAAGCCACTTAGACCAACACTTGAAATTAACTCAAGTGCATATTTTCATTGGTTCAGCAAAATGCCCTTCTATGATCTGAGGACCTCAATACCAAGAAAGTATCTTCGTTCACCCAAATCCTTCACTTTGAACTGGCTTTGTAGTGCCTTCTTATCCTCACTAACTAACTAAGAACTGCTTCCGATTATCAGTAGATCATCTACATAAACAAGTATCATGACCAAATCTGAGCCTTGCCTTTTGCTGAACAAAGAGTGATCAAAGTTACTCTATAGATAACCATGTGTGACCAATGCATCTATCAACTTTATTTTCCATTGCCTTGATGCCTGTTTCAATCCATAGAGTGACTTTAGTAGCCTGCAAACTTTCCTCTCTTCCTTTGTATGAAAGCCTTGTGGTAATGCCATGTACACCTCCTCATATAAGTCACCTTGTAGAAAAGCATTGTTTACATCCATTTAGTGCAGATTCCATGTCTTTGCTGCAACAATGCTGATAATGGTCCTAACAGTTACCATTTTTGCCACTGGGGAGAAAGTATCATGGTAGTAAAGTTATACCTGCCATTAAAGTATGACAGTCACCTGGATCAAGATCTGGCTTGTTTATAAGTCCCAACAGCTGTTTGTATTGATCTTTAGTGAAGAAATGCCCCTGCATCTGAGGAGTGGTGTCAGAACTCCCTCTTTCTCTTGCTGATATGTTAGCATATCCTTTCACACTAGTGTTCTGAGGCCTTTTCTTGCTTTTAAAATCTGCTGGATAGCCTATAATCTTGTAACAGTTCTCCTTCAAATGACCTTTGTAGCCATAATAATCACACATGAGACATGGTTTCCTTACAGCGTTGAAACTCCGTCCTCTTCCAGCTAGCATAGTTAAAGGCTCCTTGTCTGAATTAGTTACACTAAGTGTTCGTTGACTCTCTTCCTGAGCTGCTAGTGCATACGCTTGATTCACAGTTAACACATGTGTTTTCAGAAGAATCTGACTTCTCACATGACTATAGCTTTCATTTAAACCAACAAGGAATTGTAGCAAGCGCAAGTTTTTGAACCGATCTAGAAAAAGGCCTAGTTTCCTCACAATCACACCCTGCTCCTGGCACCATTAGATCCATTTCATCCCACAAATCCTTCATTTTAGTATAATAGGATGTTATGGAGTCTGTACCTTGCCTTAGGGTTCCTATTGTTGTCCACAAGTGGCAAAATCTAGTAAGGTTCGATTTGTTAAAACGTTCCTTAAATTCATTTCATACCTTCCTCGCATCAGATGCGTAGATGATACTAGGCTGCAATTCAGTAGATACAGTGCGACTAATCCACGAAAGCACCACAACATTACACCGTTCCCATTGATGCCTTAATTCACCTCATAAGAGCTTTTCAAACAGGTATTATCGATGAACCCTAACTTGTTCTTCACCAACAATGCCATTCTCATCGATCTGCTCCATAGCGCGTAGTTTTCAAGTCCTATAAGCTTGATATCGATCAATGCTATTCCATGAGTGTTGGTTTGTTGTAAAAACAGTGGGTGATTGTGATCAATTTGCAAATTTTCGGTTTCCGCCATGATAGACCAGCTCAAGCTTCAAAAATAGTCGTCAATTGGAATTTTTAAATCCTTGATCTAATCTCAAATCGCCCGCTCTGATACCATGAGAATATCTGAGTACAGATCTAGAAGAATTCATAATTGCATGTAATTAAGAGTGAACATGATTGAGAGAAGAAGATGAATGAAGAAGAAGATCATTTCTGTTATGAAGCAACCGACTCTGCTAATACAGAGTACTTGTTTTTATTACAATGCACTCACACGAGTCACGTGTGTAAGAATGATAGAAAATACTAAAATACCCCTCATTAAGTAATATAACTAGCAATAGGCTAATATATTAAATACGATACCCCTACTTTAATAGATATGCTCAAGAAAACTCTACTTGAATTAAATTAATTTTTTTTATTGACAAACTTATACAAAGTCAAAATATTTTGAGCATGAATTTTTATGGTACAAGTATATTTTGTTATTAGTACAGATTATTTTTCTTGGTCAAGGTAAATTTTTTAGTATTGTAAATATGAGTACTATTACCTATTTTCTTTGACAAATTCTTGCAGTATATGCCACCTTTGAAAGTTTAGCTATTGGGCTCTGTTTTTTATCATCTACTAAAAGTTGGACTGATAAAGTTGAGTTGCCATAATCTACTGAAATTGCGTGGCAAAGTGTTACTATGTCCACATGAATATGTTGAAAATTTAATATGTGATATCTTTACGCTAATGTACGCGCTAGTCAATTAAACCGCGGACCCAGGTTACCACGCAGTTCGCTTTTTCTGTCTAAATAGTCTCCACTCACTATTGTCGTTCCCCTCCCTCATTTCTTAACTGCATCAACAAAAAGGTATCTAGAAACTTGACACCTTGCATTATTATTAATTTAATTAAACCGAATTAATATTTTAATGCATACGTGTTATACGACTACCGTCCTGTTCATTAAAAATTTAAGGGTGGCAAACGGACGGTCTAGGTCGAGTATGGTAGGTCAAAAACGGATAATGCAAAAATAGATAAAATATTCAAACTGTTCATATTTAATATAAATAGAAAATGGGTTAATCAGTGACTAATAGGGATATTCAGGGGCTGATCTAACTTATTATATGTGGGTTCCCGTGAACCTAGTAGTTTTTTTAGAAAATCATTAAATATCAATAAATATTTGATTGTAAACCCAATTACTTATTGTATATTTATTTAAGATCGCTATAGGAACCCATAAACTTTAAATCTTGGATCCGCCTCTGGGGATATCCATATTATCCATGGCTTCTTGAATGTGATAAACTTTTAAAGGAATTTCTAGTCTCCTAAATTTGAAAAACCCCAATTTAAGTCTTTACAAATATAAAATTAAATTCATTGGTTATCCATTAAGTGTCCACTTTTTAAGTGGATAATATAGATCTTCTTCATATTTAATGAATTTTTAAAAGTTCATTGTTCAACCCATTTATTAAAAAATAATATGGATGAATAATTATTATTTTTATTTTACCACCACTAATTAAAGTAATGATAAGTTGCATATACTTGGTCTTATTAATTAATAACGAATTAATGGGGCATTTGCATCTATACCCGATTTTTGGGTCACGTTTTAATTTGTACCCGCTTTGCAAAAAAATTACAAGCGTACCCACTTTTTCGCGTAACTTCAGCATACGGGCCTGAAGTAGCAAAGGCAATCAGGCAAACTTAAGCATTCTAGTAGACGGGCCTGAAGTAGCAAAAATTGCTGAACCAAGTGTGCTGAAGTTTTTGTTTGTAATTGCTGAACTTAAGCATTCTAGTAGCTGAAATTTTGTGATGCTGAAGTTATTTCGTTCATTTGTAAAAACTTCAGCACTAAATAAGCTGAAGTTTTTTTGTCCTGGATTCATTAGTTTTGTCATTAAGCTTTTTCAAAAACTTCAGCAGAAGATGCTGAAGTTATTTAATTCATTTGTAAAAACTTCATCACTAAATAAGCTGAATTTTGTTTTTTTGTCCTGGATTCATTAGTTATGTCATAAAGCTTTTTCAAATACTTCGGCAGAAGATGCTGAAGTTATTTAGTCCATTTGTAAAAACTTCAGCATTAAATAAGCTGAAGTCTTTATTGTCCTGGATTCATTAGTTTTGTCATAAAGCTTTTTCAAAAACTTCAGCAGAAGATGCTGAAGCTATTTAGTTCATTTGTAAAAACTTCAGCACTATATAAGCTGAAGTTTTTGAAAAAGCTTTCTAACATACTAGATAAATAATCACCTTATTCTTTCATAGTGTATTACTACTATAAAATAATCATACTGCCAACAGTATCTAAATCATAAATTTTGGAATAATAAACGTGAAAAGAACAGAATTATCATGAAAAGTATCACTAAGTGTGACCTTAAACTTTCGGTACGTAAAAATATATTCACAAGTTATTGTCTACTAACTTACATAATTATTTATAATTTATTTTTAAATAATCTGATAAACATACTTATGACAATCATCCCATGAACTGAAGTTTCATAGCAGCACCAACAGCCGCAGAAGAAAGAAGAAGAAGAAGAAGAAGAAGAAGATGAAGAAGAAAATGAAGGAGGAGAAGGAGGAGGAGGAGGAGAAAGGGGGTTAAAGTTGTTTAAAAAAAAGTACAAAACTTTTTAAAAAAAATAAGTATAGGTTAAATGAGGGCGACCAAATACGACGCCCCGTGCAATTTTTACCGAATTAATAGTGTTACTTTATAGTTGATGTAGTAGTAAACTGGCCGGGGCCGCTCTAACATCTGGATAACAAATGTGTCATACTTTTTAACTTCGACTTGAATCTGAAGTATGTATATAATTCACCAATTAATTACGAAAATGTATAGACTAGATTCACAATCACAATAACATACATTAATGTATTAATTTTACTCTACATAAATTCTTTGTGGTTTAACCGATTGACCTTTGGTTAAGAGTCTTGTTTTGAATAGTATGCGCTTGTGCCTTATAGCATTTCTTCACGTATTACAAAAAATATTTTGCGGGCTTTCAATTCTTGCTTAAATTTTGGAATTTTTATCCCCTACAGCAAAGGTTAACACCTTATTTATTTTAAATAAATATCATTCAATAAATACCATTTTAAAAAATTATATTCTATAGATACCTTTTAATGTTTATAGCAAAATATCTAATTTTGGTTATCTCCTACCCCTAAGCCACTTAATACGTTATTCAGTTACACTATTTTCTTTCTCTCTCTACTTTGATACATGCCATTCTCTTTCCCCTTCCCTGAAAACACGATGCTCAAGACTTTGAGTGCTTCCAAGCAATAGCGCTATTGATCAGGCGACAGAACCACTCTTTTCGGAACCGAATCGTCAGAGAAATCAAAAGGCTTAGTGGCCGACGGCGACAGGAGTTTACCGGCAGTATCCATCGCCGATCTCCGGCTTCGATTCTGAATGAAAAGTACGCTACCTTTCGCTCCGGATTCGCCTTTCTGTTCTTTTTTCTTTGTCTTCTTCTATTTGGGAATTTAGAGTTCTTTTCGACAGAATGAAACCAACTTCATCAATTCAGAGCAATTCCACGTGACATCCACGCCATAACTTTATCTTTCGCGATGAAGAAGAAGATTTCTGTTAATATATTTCAATGTAATTTCAACGTATTACGCTGTATTTTTATGTATTTCATTGTATTCATTGTCTCTTTTTTTCCATTGTAATTCAATGTATCTCGCTGTATTCCATGTATTTCATTGTATTCTCTGCCTTTTTTTTAATTGTATTTCAATGTATCCCGCTGTATTCTATGTATTTCATTGTATTCACTATCTCGCTATATGCCATGAATGTATTCATATGTTTTTTTTAATTAATATAATTTATGTATTCAGATGTATTATATAATTTCTCTGAAGATTGCTATGTTTTTGGGGTATTTTTCGGTTGAGAATCTTTTTTATAACTGAAAATACAAATTTTGTGTGTTATAATTGAGTTTGTTGACTTATATTAGGAGTCTATTATGTTAATTGATTCACTTTCCGTTTAAAAACAGTGTAATTCCCTGTTTCACGCCGTGAATACAGTCGAATACAATAATCTGTCCAGCTGTAATCTCATGTTTCACGCCATGAATACAATCGAATACAACAACTAATTAGCTTGACTTCCCTAATTCACGCCTATTTTTGCTACTGTATTCATGAATACAGTAGCTTAAATACATCTAATACATCTTATAACAACAGAAAACGTATCTACAATCCATAGTATAGCAAATGGTATCTATAGATAGCTAATTACCACTAAAAGATAGTGTGTTATGAAAATTTCTCTTAAATTTTAGGACAAAGATCAGTTTTAGCCCGCGGCCAATACTATTTATATTCGTTAGCCATGAAAGTATATAATATATGCAACAAAAACTTGCTAGATCCCAATATATATATATATATATATATATATATATATATATATATATATATATATATATATTGGGATCTAGCAAGTTTTTGTTGCATATCTTTTCTTGCGAAAAAAAAAGAGAGAAAAAGAAACAACAGAGTGCGGAAACTTTTTTGCTTGGATTATAAGAAACTAATCTGCTTAAGCAAAAGAAAATCAATACTTAATTGAGATACACTGGATAACTAAACCGTGTAAACCAGAGCCAAAACCGACCATCAATTTCGTTGACTAAAAACATTGAATGGATAAAATAATATTATAAATAAACATGAAACATCCTATCTGATAATATTATGACTAGTTCGCATTTCACGTGGAAATTTAAAAAGAAAATAGGTTGATAAAAAGACCTGTATATAACACAAGTTGACACTATCGAAGACAACGAAAACAAAGAAACTTTGACCCTAAGTTCAAAATTTTGAACTATATATCAATCCTTTAGCTTCTTCTTCGTCAGTCGTCCCAAAAACCTAAACCACCATATTAATTGAATCCGGCATTTTTCAACAATGCCGGAAAAGCCATTATTTGGAAAATATGAGCTCGGAAAATTACTCGGCTGTGGCGCATCCGCCAAAGTTTACCATGCCCGAGAAATCGACAATGGCCAAAGCGTCGCGATCAAGGTGATCAACAAAAACAACAAGGACAATATTCCAAACGAAAACATTGAGCGCGAAATCTCCATTTTGCGCCAGCTGCGCCACCCTTACATTGTCAAACTCCATGAAGTGCTCGCCACGAAATCAAAAATCTATTTCATTATGGAATATGTTAAAGCAGGCGAATTATTCACCAAAATCACCGATCACGGCCGATTTAGCGAGGATCTTAGCCGGAAATACTTTCAGCAACTAATTTCCGCACTCAATTATTGTCATTCACGTGGAATTTACCACCGCGATTTGAAACCTGAAAACATATTAATTGATGAAAATGGGGATCTCAAAATTTCCGATTTCGGTCTAAGTGCCACAACTGACCAAATACAAAAATTCGACGGTCTGTTACATACCGTTTGCGGATCTCCAGCTTACGTGGCACCGGAGATTCTAACAATCAAAGGATACGACGGAGCTAAAACGGATATATGGTCATGTGGAATTATTCTGTACGTGATGATCGCCGGTTATTTGCCGTTTTACGATCAGAATTTAATGCTAATGTACAAAAAAATCTACAAAGGTGAATTCAAGTGCCCGAAATGGATGTCTCCAGATGTTAAACGGATATTATCTCGTCTTTTAGATACAAATCCGGCAACGAGAATAACGATTGATGAAATTATCAAGGATCCGTGGTTCAGAAAAGGATTGAAGTTTATTAAATTTGCAGGGGAAGAAGAAGATAAAGCTTCATTATCAAGTAATTGTTTGAATGCTTTTGATTTAATTTCGTTCTCTGCCGGATTAGACATTTCGGGATTGTTCAAATCGAATAATCCGGTGGATGATTTGGAGAGGACGGTGGTCGAACAGTCGCTGGAGAGTGTAATTGAGAGAGTTGAGGAAATGGCGAAGAAGGAGAATTTCAGATTAAGGAAGAAGAAGGAATGGGGAATTGAGATGAAAGTGCAAAATGGTAAATTAACAATGAACGTCGATATTTACAGATTGACAGAACGATTTGTAATTGTGGAGGTAAAAAGAGAAGCTGGAGATGGTGATTTGTATAAAGATCTATGGCGGAATAAATTGAAGGCGGTAATTCTGGGCCAGCAAATAGCAGAGATTCAGAATCCCGGTAGCTAGATTTCACGGCGGGGAAGAAGCTTGAGTGAATCTATTTTATTTTTATTTTTATCACATTAAAAAAAAAAAAACACTAATGTGCTTTGTGTAAAAAGAAAAAAAAAGTTAATGTAAAGTAAAAAACCATACACGGGAAGTTCATATTGTGAATACACTTTTCTTGTTTTATTTTTGTGTGGTGAAAATTATCTCACGAGAAAATGAGCCTATATGATTTAAGTGGACTCGGATAAATATTTACTATATTATAAAGTTCAAAATTAATCGGCACCGGAGTAGCTACCATTGCTTCAGCAGGAACTGCTGCCGATATTGGAAATGTTTTCAGCTCCTCAATTTTGTTGCAAGAAATTATTCACTATAAATATTGAGTAAATTTTTTTCATATTAAATTTGCACACACACACTCAGGGGCAAAGCTATGCTCTTCTAAGGGTTGTCAATTGATCACCATTGTCAAAAAATTACACTGTATATATATGTAAAGTATTAGATTTTAGAGGCATATAACATATATTGAACACCCTTTGTCGGGGAAATTTTTTTTCTTTCAAATTTAAAAACCCTTGAAAATTTTTTTGGTTTCGCCACTGCACACACTAATGTACTTTGTGTAAAAAGAAAAAAAAGTTGATGTAAAGTAAAAAACCATACACGGGAAGTTCATATTGTGAATACACTTTTCTTGTTTATTTTTGTGTGGTGTGAAAATTATCTCACGAGAAAATGAGCCTATATGATTTGTGTGGACTCGATACATTTTACAATTTTACTATAGTATAAGATTCAAAATTAATCAGCGCAGAAGCAATTACAATTGCTTCTGCAGGAGCTATTGCCTATGTTGGAAATATTTTCAGTTCCTTAATTTTGTTGCGAAAAATTAACTATAAGTATTTAGTAATTTTTTTTCATATTAAATTTGCTATGAACAATACGTTCCTCTTGTCATATGTTAATTGTAATATTTTTTTTTGGTGCGAATATGTTAATGTAATATAATAGTGTAAAAAGCGTATATACTGATTGGTGCATAAAGTGTAAACTCATTTTTGTTTTTGGTTTGTCATATGATCTCTCTTGGCAACTTTAAGTCACCAATTGGGCATCAAATTTTTTACAACTTGATCAAGTTTCAATCTGTATTGTATGACATGCTCTATAGTTTCCACATTTTTTATATTCTACTTATATATATAGTATAACTTAGTTTTTTTTCAGGTTTATAATTTTATTTAACATATTTATCAATTTTTTATTTTACTGAAATTATTTCAAAAGGAGTAAAATGAAAAAAGATCACTTACACACACGAGATATAAACATTTTATGAAAAAATCTGGAATAATTTATGTTTTCAAAATAAAATGATCCTATAAACTGAACCTTTGATCTATGATGATAAAAGAAATTTTACTTAATTAACTACTACTTAGTTTATATGGTTCCAGTTTTATTGGATATTAAAGGCACAAAGAGCCTTTATGTCCCCAAACACCAATACATAATTTTAATACGTTAATGTTTTGTTTATTTAATTTACTTGCTATTTGATATTCACTAACTCAATAAATTCGATATGATTTGCTTAACTTCCCTACATAATTTTTTTGTTAACTTTTCAGGGTTAAACCCGAGACCTCTTGTTAAGATAACAAAGTGGAATAACTAGGTCACTTTTAGTTTTACATGCACATTCACCACTTAATCAATAAATGCAAGATATATACACGTATTTATTACAAAAATCAAGAATTAAATGATACAATCATCACTTTAATTTTTAACCACTAATATAAAATTATTTGATTCAGTATAAAAAACATGGTACATAACCAAATATTTACATCAGTAGAAAGTAATTTTACATTAAAAACACTTACAGTAATTAGTAATCGTTACTTAAAAGTGATATTTGAGGACTTATGAATTGTATTTACCGACTTCTCATCAGCAATACAACTTAAAATGTGCAATCCAAGAATGCAGTTTATAAAACGCAGGATGCGGCTTTTAAATCGCAAACACAAATTGCGACTTATAATCTAATTCATGCAACGATTTTTGTGTAAATAGGTAATAACCAACCGCTGATCCCATCTACCCAATTTTCAACTCGCAATCTTCACCGTACAATTCAATATACGTAGTCAACTACAAATTCACAGAAAATAGATAAGAAAATTCTGTGGAACGAATTGGATATCATTGTACAGACGCAACGTATCTACTTAAAAATAATTGGCTAGATAGAAAGATCCAACAAATTTATTAATAAAGTGCTAGAAAACAGTAGAACTAGGACCAGGATTGTTCCTCAAAATTAAAGTCTTATAGTGTCGTTGTTTACGCAAAACAATAATATGTGAATGTGCTGGTGCTATAAAATTATTTGGAGTCACGAAACATGGGGTGTTCGGACCAATCAAGACACTTGCAGATGATGAACATTTTCGTCCAAATAAATTTACATTGTGTTTTTTTTGGTTGCTCAAAACACTAATTTGAATGTGTTCGTGTCTACAATAAGGGAGAGTTGAGACCGATCACGATCCTTGCAAAACGAACGAGTCTAGTTGAATGAGATCTTTGTCACACAATATAGGTCTTTTTCACTTTTAACCCGCGCCGAAAATCATTTTACTTTCAGTAGCCGAAAAAGTGTATAAAATTTGTGTATATATATAATCCGCTATTATTTTACAAACGGCTATACAGTGTCATTTTTTCCTACAATAATTAAATGGAAAGTATAAGGCTTAGCGTTAAATCGAAATAAACAGCAAGCAGCCTGGTTCCGGGAGCAACGCTTCCGAGGACAGCGATAAAAATGATATTAGACAAAAAGCAAAGTGTTATTTAGCTTGAGAATAATGTGTAATATAAGCTTTTTCAGAGATTTCGTCCCTACAATGGTTGTTGAAGCTACTATTTATAGCTATACCTAGGGAACATTGCCCTAGGATCAAACTCCTCTTAAATGACAATAATGGAGGTCATTGATGAATATGTAACGGCAAACCATGAATGCCAAAATTCTTTGCAAAGGCTGTGAATTTAATACTAAGGAATATTCTTCACTAAATATCATCTAGTGAAAAGTATTCGTTTGCCCCCCGCTGATTATGTTCCCCCGAGATCTGTCACACCTCCTTTCTCCCGAGGGGGATAGGGAGTTTTTCCAATTAAAGTGACATTAATCGAAATGGGATTATTTATTTTATTTCAGAGTTGCCACTTGAGATAATTATGGTGTCCCAAGTCACCGGTTTATTTTAAATCCCAAATCGAGGAAATATGACTCCGTTTAAAGTCTGCGAAACCAGAAGATCGGGTAAGGAATTCTGTTAACCCGGGAGAAGGTGTTAGGCACTCCCGAGTTTCGTGGTTTTAGCTCGGTCGCTCAACTATTAATAATTGGCCTAATTATCTGATTTATTACAAGTTTTATACCTATTGTGTATTTTTTAACTTTATAACCGCTTTTAATTATTTATTCAACCGCTTTTAGTTTTATGAAATTTGTTTGAACAAGCCGCGATGTCGCGCACTCGTTTGTTTTTGTACACATCGCAAATCGCGCCACATGAAATGCACCCGCAATTTACGACACAATTATTTTTATTATTATTCAGAGTTATGGTCGGGTCACATGAAATGCACACCCGAATGTGATTTACATATCATGACTATGCCACGGGAACCGTACTCATAGTCACGACGATTTATTTAATAATCGCGCCTAAAGCAAACTACGATATTTGATTTATTTCCTAATCTAATTTAAGATTATTGTAAGGCCAAAGTTTATGGAAGTCATTTGTGGATGAAGAATTTAACTATTATTATATATGATAAGATCATCTACATTACAAATTATTAATGGGCTAAAAGGCATCTCAGACTTATTTAACAGTTACGGATTAAATGATAGGCTGATCAATTAATCAAATTCAAGCCCGATACAACTTGGTCCACTTAATGTCTCAAATAAGCCTAAATCCAATACCTAGCGAAAAGCGCATGACCCACTTCAACTTTGAAAAGCCAAACACTGACCTATTTGTTCTAAGAAAACCAAACCAGTAGTAGGTTCCAACTTATTATATAATTGAATTAATCTCCATATTATCTAATAATTATCTAAGTGAACATCAGACAAACATGGATCTAACTTTAACTAAGACAATGAAACAACTAAATCAAAGCAATCATGAGGAAATGAACAAAGAAATAAAAAAAAATCAACGAAAGCATGAAATTTAAAAGAGAAAAATGAATAAAACAAACATTAAAGATTAGGACAATAGGTGAAAATCAGACCTTTCTTTAGCTTTCAATAACAACTTTGCACAAAGGAATCTGACATCGACAAACTTTGCCGAAAAACGAAAACAAGAGCTAGGATCTACGTCCGGCGAACTCGAAAGATAGCCTCGACAATCTCGACTCAAATGGGTTGATTTTCGTTGATGTTTTATGTAAAAAAGGAGAATGCTTCAAGGTGTTTTTATGGTATTTTGGTGGGTTTAAGGGTGCGTTTTGGGGCTGATTTTTGTGGCTGTTTGGGGCTAGATTTTAGGTATTTGTCAGCTCGTTTTTGGAGCGATTTTCTGGGTAATTTTGACTAGAATTTAAGGCTGTTTTGTGACTGTTTAACAGAGGTTTTATGGCTGAATCTACAGTGGATTTTAGGAGTTTCAAGAGGTGGTATCAATGAAGGTTTTCAGACGGGATTCATGGAGAATTCTGAAGCTGTGTTAATGGCGTTTTTGAGGCAGTATTTCAGCTCGTTTAGAGCTGAAGTTTCAGCTCACTTCATGGAGTTTTCAGGCTACTCCCATGGCTAGAAATGGAGTTTTAGTGGTGGTTTTGAGAGGTGTAGATGCTGCACTTTTTTGGAGCTGGGTTTCATGGGGTTTTTCGCTGCTGATTTGGCTGAAGCTTTGTTGGCTTTTAAGAGAAGATGGAGGTGCTTGGATGGAGGAGAAAAATTGCGTTAATGGTGGGTAAAGAAAAAGAGCTTTTAATGGCAGAAAGTTGTTGGATTTTTTGGAGAGGAGGACCCAATCCTCCACTCTCTCTTTCCTCTTTTTTTTTTTTTCAATCTCGTTACCCCCCCCCCCCTCATTTGTTATGTGTGTGTGTATTTATAAAGTGTATTTGACGTGGGGAGAAAGAAAAATGAGGGATAAGGACGAGAAAGAAAATATGCTCCATCTGACTGTATAGGAATCTTTTCTTTTGGCCAAAAAGGGACGTCCCTTGAGCATGTGAGTTTGTTATGCAACTTTGTCCATTTGTGATGATGTGTCAACATATGATTTGCTCTTCTTTTTTTCTTTTTTTTTTAATTCTTTTTTAAAGAATATATAAATAGACAAAAATAAAAATACTACTCATATAATTAAAATAATAATTATCTACTTCTAATCTAAAAATTATTTAAAAATAATTCAAAATCACTAACTTACTAAAGTCAAGAAGAAAACATATTTTGTGCGTTTTCTTTCCTTTTGCAAATTGGAACGAAATTTAATACTCTAAAAAATGTGAATCTTTTGTGTGATTTTTAATTTTCTCAAATACAACCTATAAAAAGGTGAAATAAAATCTAAGATATAGAGATTAAACTTAAAACTATTTAATACTAAAAAGTGAGTGAAAATTCAAATATGGTAAAAAAATTAGGTGCTCACAGCTGCCCCTCTTTGCTTGGGAACGTGAAGAGTTTTCAGGTAAGGACAAAGTGAGCCGTGTGACTAATTATGGCCATGTCATTATTCAAAAGAGGAAGAAAACAAATGAAAATGGTGCAACCGAGTCCTGGTTTTGGACAGCCTACATATCCCGGGTTATAAGGGAATCATGTCGCGTGTAGTTCAACAAGAATGATGGAGTGATGAGTTCGACAGTCGAGTGAGGTTCCGTCGAGGCTCCGGTCCGTGGTCCTGTTATTAAATCAAAATCAAAATTATAAAGACTAACTAAGCCTATCAGCAACGAGTTACAAGATTCGTATCTGTGAGTCTTCTGAAGCTTGATCTTGAGTCTTGGTTGGTTCTTCATACGGACTCTGATCTCAATCTTGATGCTTGTTAGCTGCAGGTGTTGGTTCATGTAACACTCCATACATTCGGACTAGGTGTGGATATGTTAAATGGGTATTAATTTGATATTTTAGACATATAAAGTCCTAGAGAGATGATTATCGGTGAAAGTAGTTGTTTCAGAATCAAGATAGAGTGAGCTGCATAAGATTCGACAAAATCGATTACGTTTACAAAAAGGTCCGCCTTCCAGCAGTAGTTAGTGAAAATGTGTAAGGAATTTTGGCTCAAAAGTTGAAAGTTGTAGGCCTTTGAAATAGATTTACAACGATATTGTGGAGCCCAAATGGAGCTTTGTGCAAAAAGTTATGCCCGTTTTACAGAATAGTGCGCAACCACCGCGCCCGGACCGCGACTGCGATCGTGAGGCAGTGTTCCTGCTATTTACCACGGTCGGGACCGTGGTCAGGCCTACAGGAGCGCGGTGGCAGACTTGGGGAGTCATTTTTAAAGCCCTATTTCGTCCCCCACAGCCCCAAAACATAAAAACTTACTCTAGAAAGGAAAGCTCTAAAAAACGTAAATCCTTAAGGGTCCCTCCACCACCCAAGGTAAGTTCTAATGGTGATTCTAAATTAATTTCAATTTTCAAACATCTTATTTACATGGGTAAACCCTCCATATGATTAGATATTTGATTGGGACATCATTGTTGAGAGACGAAACCCTAGAACTCGAATTTAAGGGGATTGAACTTCAAAAAGGTAATGTCTTCACCCTCTAATTGATTCTAGCATTGGATTAATGATTATAGACTCTATGTTCATGAGATATGAGTTGATGGGTTTGATAGAAAAACATGAAAAATTATAGGACTGGGTTGTTGGTTGTTGATTATTGATTAAAGATATCGTTTATCTTATGGGTGATAAAGAAGGGTATTGAACATAGCAATTTGATGTTTTAGAAATTTATCTAGGATCAAGAGAATGGGTTTTTGGATGAAGAAACACCATTAATGAGGGCTATGAAGCTTTATACCCACCAAGTATTTGATAAAATGCCTAAGTGACCAAAACATGAGTATTAATGCTAATATGGAATCCCTTTCACTTGTATTGATATAGACTAAAGCTGAAAGGGTTGGCGGATGTTATATTACACTCAATAGTAGGAAGTTAAGGTATGTGAGGCTAACTCTCTATGTTTGGGAATGTTAATGATTCTCCCTATACTACGTTTCTTTTACGACATTACTAATTGCCTCAGAAATATAGTTTAGCCTAGTTCCTTGAATAGTTGTAGAACTTCTATTCTCTAGCTTCATAACTCGTTCACCACTTTCATTCTGAACGTTGTGAGCTCAGTGCGTATCCAATATAGACTTGGGTTTGATGCCCCCGAGTCTTAGTATATATTACTCAATATGCCATAAACAGTTGAAGTTTCAGTGTTCATAATCAATTCAAGAATACATATCTCAGTCTAGCCCTATTCAGTATTCCAGTATTATGTAACTCAGTGTGATCCAGTATTCGAGTATCATGTAACTCAGTGTGATTTAGTATTTCACTATCATGTATTGCAGTTTGATTCTCAGTTCCTAAATGTTGAACACCTGTATTTGGGCCTGAGGCCGTAGTTTATATGCTTTATGCATACTTGGGCCTGAGGCTGTAGTTTATGCTTTATGCATGTTTGGGCCTGAGGCCGTAGTTTATGCTTTATGCATTTTTGGGCCTGAGGCCGTAGTTATGTATACGTATACTTGGGCCTGAGGTCGTAGCTTGTGCACATATATATTTGGCCCGAGGCCGTAGCTTATTCAGATAAACAGGTTGTTCATCATTCAGAAGAGGGAGTATTCATATCCTTACTTCCTTTGTTCAGTTCAATTATTAGTTATCATTTCAGTTATCTGTTATCATTTTAGTTACCAGTTATCAGTTCAGTTATCAATTTCATTTCAGTTTCAGCTTCAATAGTTATCATTTCGGTTATCAATTTTCAATTCTTAGTTATCAACTTAGTTTCAGTTTCAGCATTTATAATTCTTTCTTTCAGTTGCTTTACATACCAGTGCAATACAAATATACTGACATCCCTTTTGCCCGAGGCCTGCATCTCACGATGCAGGTAATGATTTACAGGTTGATGATTCAGAGCGCTAGGATTCTCGTACCAGCTATTTGGTGATCCCCAGTTCTTTTGGGGCACTATCATTACTATAGTCTTCAGTATTTTCAAATAGTCAGTAATTTCAGTACTTCATTAGAGGCTTCTTAGACTAGAGTAACAGTTAGACAGAGTCGCAGGCTTTTTATATTAAGCTATGTTGGCTACAAATATGTTTCAGAATTGTATTAGTATTTCCGCACTTTGATTTATATCATCCAGACTTTCAGTATATCAACATGTGCTAGTTTATCTTCCGCATTTAGTATGTTATGATATCACATGTTGATTCGGCCAGTCAGTTGGTTCGCTCGGTCACATGTAGTCAGGCACCGAGTGCCGTGTTACGTCCACGCCCAGGTTCGGGGCGTGAAAAAGCTTGGTATCAGAGCACTAGGTTCAAGAGTCTTAGGAAGTATATGAAGCCGTGTCCTGTGGAGTTTCCTTTATATGTGTGTGCCGGCCACTCATATAAACGGTTAACTACCAAGACATCCAGGATTGTCTCATTTCTTTCTACTCTAGATCGTGCCACGAAGCTTAGAGCAATAGTTAACCTTCTCTTCCTGTCGAATTCCAAACATATTGGATGCCCAAGCGACGCGCAGGAGAAACCTAAGGTCCTAGAGAGGATAATTGCCCATTGGGGTATAATTATGGAGTACAGGTTGGTAAATATGAGACTTGAGAAGATGTTAAAAGTGGGATGCAATGGATATAGTACATATTAGAGCATAACCTTATCGGAAAGTACAAAAGCAGTTACCATGTCTTATGGTTATCAGTTTACCTCAGTTACCAGTTATACAATCTTTCAGTTAGCAAGTTTATGGTTATTCAGTATGCCAGTTATTAGTTATTCAGTTACCAGATCTCCAATTTTCAGTGTATTAAAATTCTAGTGACTGGTGAGTATACAGTGATGCCTATGGGTGCTAAAAGAAAATGTATGTAACAGTGGTTATAGCGAAATCTTCACATATTTTAGGTCCAGATTAAGACCCAAAAAAAAGCCGGATGGTGCAGTAAGTGATTTATCAGATGATGGTATACTCTGAAGGATAAGTTTGTGTATGGTAATCGTATGTGTTTTACCTCAGAGAACAATTTCTTTTAATTCCTGCAAATGGAGCCACATGTGGTATGATGATAGTTCAGATGTCAGACCCTAACATTGGTCACAATAGTTTTGGACAAAAAAAAGAGCCTAAGGGCAAAATACCTAGGAGTCAGGAACGATTGTTATTATTAGAGAAGTATTTTTCGTAGAACTCATGCAAATGACTAGAAGATATAATGTATGCAATAAGAACCAAGAGCAGCCAATAGTGAATTTCAGGGAACGATTTTAAGTTGTTCATATTTATTCAAATCAGAACTAGAAGTACCACGTTAGTAAGTTACTATAAGAAGCAGCTATTGCTGTAAGACAAAAGATATGGCCGTTCCCCCTTAGGTTATGTGACTAAATGATTACCCGGGATGTTTATAGTATGATATGATTTAGTATTGTATAGAAAGTTTGGGGTTAGATATTCCAAATTCATTTAAGGCAGATGAATTCCTTAAGTGTGATCCATGCACATAGTTTAGAAGAAAAAAAGGGATAGTATGCGGCCGTAGAATAGGGCGGAATGGTGAGGGAGGTTAGAATAACCTTATGCTTCACTTTAGTTATTCAAAGCAGAGCAAGAAAACATGGTGGTAGCAGGTGGTTAGTAAAAGAATAATAAGTAAGTTTTGAGTTGATACAGCGAATTAGCACTCTCAGCAGAGCTAGTAGAGGTACAATTTGATTCACTTAGCCAGGTTAACTCTAGTGAGTGGATGACAGTTTGAAATACCGAACGTGTGTTAGAAGCGAAAGAGTTTAAGTTAAACTCGAAGTACAGTGGTAGTGGGAAAAAAAGTTAGCTAGCAGTGAGAGCACAAACTATAGAAGAATAGCCTTTAGGAATTATCGTAATGTGGTTTCTCCGGGATTGACAGTGTGAGCAGAGTTAAATTATTAAGATTATATATGATAGTTGTGAATACATTAGCTTTCCATTAAGTGAATAATTTAGTTTTTCCTAGTAAGAATGATTTCTCAGAAGTAAGTTGGAAGATGAGTCGTCATTGACGTAGAGTGCAAAGAATTGCAGAAAATAAGGAAAGTTATTTGGATCCCAACAAAAAGAGAAGGATCCACAAGTATAAGACCTTTGGTCTAAGGGGTGATGTGAAAATTTTCAGTAAGTCCGATTACAGATTTGAAACCCGAATAGTTAGCATGGGATACGAAAAAGAAAATCAGTTCGGTAATGAGGAAAATTTGTATAATTTCCACAGGGATTATGTATAGCATGTGTAAGAACACAAAGTGAGTAGAATGATCACCGAGCTTAGTTATTGATGATAAAGTGATCACAGAAAAGCTATAAAAAATCATGCCTATTTATGTGTCACGAGGGTAGTGCCATTGCACGAGACTCTAGTCTTCGGAGTACTGGTCAAAGACTTAGCTCACAACAACTCTATAAGTGTTTTCAGGAAGTGCTTAAGAAGATAATCAAGTGTGGGAAGTATAACTCATTATTGAGGTAGATAAGAGAACTCTAGTGAAAGAAGTTCACCACCCAAGATAGGAGTTCGACTTCGGACTCTGAAGATGACGGAGTTGTTGTCTAAAACAGGACTTGTTCCTCCTTAGTAGCCGAAGAGAAGGAGAAACAATTTGATGATCCTTACGTGTTGTAGTTGAAAGAGGAGATTCACAAGTATAAGACGGTGGCTTTTGAATAAGGGGGAGATGATGGTACTTTGAGGTACCAAGACAGATTGTGTGTTCCAGACATAGATGGACTTAAAGAGGGAAGATCATGATAGAAGCCCATAATTCTAGGTATACCTTCCATCCAGGTTCCCCCAAATATGCATCATGACCAAGGAGATTTATTGGTTTAACGACACGAAAAAGAACGTCGCAGACTTTGTGGCCAATTGTCCGATCGTCAGCAAGTGAAAGTCGAGCAGCAAAAAGCTTAGTGTTTTATCACAGAATACACATATTTTGAGTAGAGATGGTAAATATGAAATTTATAACAGGATTATCTTGCTCATTTTAAAAGTATGATTTGACTGGATGATTGTAAATCGACTTACCAAGTCAGCACACTTCTTACCAGTAAAAACTACAGATTCAGTAGAAGATTATACCAAGTTGTACATTCAGAAAATCGTCTGATTGCGTGGGACTCCGTTGTCCGTCATTTGAGACTGTGGTGCTCAGTTTAAAATGAACTTTTAGAAGTTCTTTCATAAATGGTTAGGCACAAGTTTTTCATCCTCAGGAAGTATGCCAGGCAGAGCACATTATTCAAATAGTTGAGGATATGTCCTTGATGTTAAAAGTAATTGGGATGATCACATGCCTCTCATTGACCTTGCTAATAATAACCTACCACTCTAGTATCAAGATGGCACCATACGAAGCTCTGTATGAGCGAAGGTGTAGATCACCAATTGGTTGGTTCAAAGTTGGAGAAGTGGAGTTGTTAGGACCCTATTTGGTCTATCAGACTATAGAGAAAGTTAAGTTGATTCAAGAGCGTTTGAAGAAAATTCAGAGCCGCCAAAAGTCTTATTCGAGCATGCGGCATAGAGACCTAGAGTTTCAAGTTGATGATCGGGTGTTTCTGAAAGTTTCGCTTATGAAAAGCGTTATGAGATTTGGGAAGAAGGGGAAGCATATTCCCTGCTATATTGGGCCATATAGATTCTTGCAAAAGATCGGTCAATTAGCTTATGAGTTGGAGTTGCCACCAGAATTTGCAGTGGTACAACCAGTATTTCACGTATCCTGCTATAACATTCAAGTTTCTAGTACTTAGTTACTCATGTCAGTTTAGTACTCAGATACTCATGTCAGTTCAATAGTGACATACTCATGTTAGTACAATACTCAGCTACTCATGTTAGTCCAATACTTAGATATTCATGCCAGCTTAGTACTCAGATTACTCAAATATTCATGCCAACTCAATATTCATATACCTATGTTAGTTCACTATTCACGTATCCATGGCAGACCAATATTCAGTCAATGCAGTAGTCAGCCAGTTCAGTATCTCAATAGTTCAGCAATTATGTATTCATTCAGTTTAGTATGCAAGTGTTAATGAAAGTTCATGTTTCCACCAGACCCGTTTAAGGTCCGGAGTTAGCAGAAGTTACAGTCAAGACAATCATTCGAGGACGAATGATCCCAAGGGGGAGATAATGTAACACCCCGTACATTCGGGCTAGGTGTGGATATGTTAAATGGGTATTAATTTGATATTTTAGATATATGAAGTATGGTGAAAATAGTTTTCGGAATCAAGATGGAGAGTGAGGTGCATAAGATTCGACAAAATCGACTAAGTTTACAAAAGGTCCGTCTTCCAGCAGCAGTTAGTGAAAATGTGTAAAGAATTTGGGAAAACTCAAATGATGAATGTTTTAGGCCTTTGAAATAGCTTTCCAACGATATATTGTGGAGCCCAAACGGAGCTCGGTGCAAAAAGTTATGCCCATTTTACAGAACATTGCGCAACCACCGCGCCCGGACCGCGACCGCAGTCGGGACCACGGTCAGGCCTACAAGGGCGCGGTGGTGGACTTGGGGAGTCATTTATTAAGTCCTATTTCGTCCCCCATAGCCCCAAAACATAAAAACTTATTCTATAAAGGAAAGCTCTCAAAAACCTAACTCCTTAAGGGTCCCTCCACCACCCAAGGTAAGTTCTAATGGTGATTCTAAATTAATCTCAATTTCCAAACATCTTATTAACATGGGTAAACCCTCCATATGATTAGATATTTGATTGAGACATCATTGTTGAGAGAAGAAACCCTAGAACTCGAATTCAAGGGGATTGAACTTCAAAAAAGTAATGTCTTCACCCTCTAATTGATTCTAGCATTGGATTAATGATTATAGACTCTATGTTCATGAGATATGAGTTGATGAGTTTGATAGAAAAGCATGAAAAATTATAGGACTAGTTGTTGATTGTTGATTATTGATTAAAGATATCGTTTATCTTATGGGTGATAAAGAAGGGTATTGAACATAGCAATTTGATGTTTTAGAATTTATGTAGGAGCAAGAGAATGGGTTTTTGGGTGAAGAAACACCATTAATTAGGGCTATGAAGCTCTATGCCCACCAAGTGTTTGATAAAATGCCTAAGTGACCAAAACATAAGTATTATTGCTAATATGGAATCCCTTTGACTTGTATTGATATAGACTAAAGTTGAAAGGGTTGGCGGATGTTATATTACGCTCAAGAGCTGGAAGTTAAGGTATGTGAGGCTAACTCTCTATGTTTGGGAATGTTAATGATTCTCCCTACACTACGTTTCTTTTACGACGTTACTAATTGCCTCAGAAATATAGTTTAGCCTGGTTCCTTGAATAGTTGTAGAACTTCTATTCTTTAGCTTCATAACTCGTTCACCACTTCCTTTCTGAACGTTGTAAGCTTAATGCGTATTCAATATAGACTTGGGTTTGATGCCCCGAGTCTTAGTATAGATTACTCAATATGCCATAAACAGATGAAGTTTTAGTGTTCATAATCAGTTCAAGAATACATGTCTCAGTCTAGCCCTATTCAGTGTTCCAGTATTATGTATCTTAGAGTGATCCGGTATTCCAGTATCATGTAACCCAGTGTGATTCAGTATTTCACTATCATGTATTGCAGTTTGATTCTCAGTTCCTGAATGTTGAACACCTGTATTTGGGCCTGAGGCTGTAGTTTATATGCTTTCTGCATACTTGGGCCCGAGGCCGTACTTTATGCTTTATGCATGTTTGGGCCTGAGGCCGTAGTTTATGCTTTATGCATTTTTGGGCTTGAGGCCGTAGTTATGTATACGTATACTTGGGCCTGAGGCTGTAGCTTGTGCATATATATATTGGGCCCAAGGCCGTAGCTTATTCAGATAAACAGGTTGTTCATCATTCAGAAGAGGGAGTATTCATATCCTTACTTCCTTTGTTCAGTTCAATTATCAGTTATCATTTCAGTTATCAGTTATCATTTCAGTTACCAGTTATCAGTTCAGTTATCAGTTATCAGTTATTATTTCAGTTTTAGTTTCAATAGTTATCATTTCGGTTATCAATTATCAATTCTCAATTATCAGCTTAGTTTCAGTTTCAGCATTTATAATTCTTTCTTTCAGTTGCTTTACATACCAGTGCAATTCAAATGTACTGACGTCCCTTTTGCCCGGGACTTGCATCTCACGATGCAGGTAATGATTTACAGGTTGATGATTCAGAGCGCTAGGATTCTCGTACCAGCTATTTGGTGATCCTTAATTCTTTCGGGGCATTATCATTGCTATAGTCTTCAGTATTTTCAAATAGTCAGTGTTTTCAGTACTTCATTAGAGGCTTCATAGACTAGAGTAACAGCTAGACAGAGTCGCAGGCTATTTATATTAAGTTATGTTGGCTACAAATATGTTTCAGAAATGTATTAGTATTTCTGCACTTTGATTTATATCATCTAGACTTTCAGTATATCAACATGTGCTAGTTTATCTTCTGCATTTAGTATGTTATGATATCACATGTTGATTCAGTCAGCCAGTTGGTTCGCTCGGTCACATGTAGTCAGACACCGAGTGCCGTGTTACGTCCAGGCCCAGGTTCGGGGCGTGACAGTTCATTCCTTTTTCAACTTCTCCAATCAAGGCGGGACATGCAAAGCTTGTGACTTCAATTACGTCTTGAGTAGTCCACATCTTTTCTCCGCTTCTGCACTTTGAGTTCACTTCTTTTTCTTTTTTCTTTTTTCTTCTTTTTCTTTTGTTCTGGATTGAGACTCCTTCTTTTGGTCGTCTTGAACCATGTGCCTCGAGGTAAAACCTGCTCAGACACCAAAACAAACAAACGAAAGAAATGTTTTTGCCCCAGTTTTTACTAGGAAAATTTCGTGAGTTATTGTAACAAAATTCTAAACTACTTCTTTATTGAAAGCAATAAAAATCAGGATTGTGTATCCTTGGGAAAAAGAGATTAGGGAGTGGAGACCCTATATCTAAAATGAAATAAACTAGGGATTGGAGACCCTATTGTTGGAAAATCATCAACTAGGGAGTGTTGACCCTATGTGGGCATCAGGTTATGCTGACATCAACTAGGGAGTGGAGACCCTATGTTGGCATCAACTAGGTAGTGGTGACCCTATGTTGGCATCAGGTTATGTTGGCATCAACTAGGGAGTGGAGACCCTATGTTGGAAAGTCATCAGGTTATGCTGGCATCAACTAGGGAATGGAGACCCTATATTGGAAAATCATCAGGTTATGTTGGCATCAACTAGGGAGTGGGACCCTATGTTGGAAAGTCATCAGGTTATGCTGACATCAACTAGGGAGTGGGACCCTATGTTGGAAAGTCATTAGGTTATGTGGGCAACAGGTTATGCTGGCATCAGGTTATGCTGGCATCAACTAGGGAGTGGTGACCCTATGTTGGCATCAGGTTATGCTGGCATCAGGTTATGCTGGCATCAACTAGGGACTGGAGACCCTATGTTGGCATCAACTAGGGAGTGGTGACCCTATGTTGGCATCAGGTTATGCTGGCATCAACTAGGGAGTGGAGACCCTATGTTGGCATCAACTAGGGAGTGGTGACCCTGTGTTGGCATCAGGTTATGCTGGCATCAACTAGGGAATGGAGACCCTATGTTGGCATCAACTAGGGAGTGGTGACCCTATGTTGGCATCAACTAGGGAGTGGAGACCCTATGTTGGCATCAGGTTATGCTGGCATCAACTAGGGAGTGGAGCCCCTATGTTGGCATCAACTAGGGAGTGGTGACCCTAGGTTGGAATCAACTAGGCAGTGGTGACCCTAGGTTGGAAAACATAGCTAGGGATTGGAGACCCTATACTACCATGATTTTGAACTTTTCCATCTTTTTTTTAAATTAAAGAGAATGAGTAAAATGCGCGAAAGAATATGGAGAAAACTTCCTTTTTTGGGTTGTTGTTGCAAAGCTATTTTTTAGCCTGCAGTTTCTTTTTGGTTGCACCTGCTTCTTCAAGGTTCCTGTTTCCTGTTTTCAAATAAAGGACAATTGTTAGTTTGAAACGGTGGTTGGTTTTGTGGCATTGAGCGTTTCAGTCACTTGTTCGCGGCCCTTTCAACTGCAACTGGTTGTTTCCTGAATACCGATTGCATTTTTGACCCCGAAGAACCTCTAGCTTTTCCAGACTTTGCCTTGACGGTTGGTCGCGTGGGATTCAAACTTTTCAACTTTATTTTGCCTTTGTAGGCCTTTCACTTCTGACTTGTTTTGTTTTTTTTTTCAATTTTTAACTTTGGAGCATTGGGGAACATTTGGCTCCTCAAACTTTGCTGCAACGGCTAGTCGCGTGGGACTTAACATTTTCCAACTTTATTTCACCTTCACAGACCTTTCATTTCTGGCTTCTTTCTTCCAACTTTAATTTCAGAGCATTTGGTGTATCTTGGCTTTTCAAACCTTTGCCGAGACGGTTAGCCACGTGGGAATCAACCTTTTCAACTTCATTTGCCTTTATAGGCACTTCAATTTGATTTTCTCCTCCAAGAGTTTTGATTTCGAAGCATCGGCCGCCATTGGCAGGTCGAGGTCGACTTGATGCCCCTGGCGAGGCTGGGTGCCTTTTTGCATATTAGCTCGTGTCAAACAAAAGCCCCGTAAATCAGTCTTACCATCCTTTCTATGTTTTAGTTTCAGAATAGAGTTAGACCGAAAGGGATTCAAAGAAAAACAAACAATGGAATGGACAATGAATTTAAACAAAAGGTATCCTTTTCGGGGAAAGGACAGAAGGACTTTTCTGGAGTACATGCGGACTTCAATGAACATGAGATGCCTTTTGGACTGGATGCCTGATCTGTGCAAACCGTCCGACTCTCAAAAATTCATCACAACTTTTGCCTCGAAACCGAGAAACCTTGCCCAAGACCGTGTAAATGTCAGTGACTGAAGATCCCCTTTTTTTATCAGTGGTGGCCTTTGCAGCTCCTCTTTTCCACCAACATCCCTCAGCCGGTTACAGTATCGTTTCAAATGAGTGACCGAGTCTCCATGCCCGTCGTACTTTTCAAATTTTGCCATCTTGAAGCCAGCTGGCAAGTGGACATGGGGAAACATACAAAGGTCAGGGTATGAGATATTTGGCCACTCAGACCTTGCATGTTTTTCAGGCTTTGTTCTAGGCTCTTCATCTTCCTAGCCATTTCCTCTTGCTTGGGATTTTTAACAACCTTTTGTTGCTCCATCGTGAGATCATATTGCGGTGGTTGAGTGAAGGAGTACGGGGTCACATATGTTATTTCTGGTTGAAGCTGTGGACCCTGAAAGGTGAACATCGGAGGCGGTGCCCTTGAAGTTGGCGCCTGGGGGTGAACCACTGAAGGCATTCCGGGACCGTTATATAGCATTGGAGGGCACCCGTACGGGACGAACGGGTTGGGCACATGGGTGTTGGCAATCGCTCTTGACCTAGGGGTCAACTCGGGGATCCCAGGGATTGCACTTGGCAGTTCCCTACCATTAGACCAGGTGTCCCATATTTTCAACATGCGGAGACGCAACAACCTATTATCTTCAGCAACTGCCGATTCTGGTTGTGGAATAGCCGGTGCTGGGCCATCCTCAGAATTAATAATTGGTAGATGACTTTCGGAGGCCATAGGAACCTTTCCTTTGGATCTTGTCAAGTAAGGATGGGAAGACAGATTACCAACCACCTAAACAGGACCTGTCTTTTTTGCACACACAACAACCTTGTTAGTTTTAAGAGGCTTAACAGATAGGAAATCGCACGTTGGATGCAATGCACCTAAACAGTTAAACGTTTCTACCATGTGTTTGAACAGTTGCATGTTTCATCCCGGCCTTAAACTAATCCTTTTTCACTGGATATCTCTTTTCTTTCATTTTTGCCTTTCTTTAATCACTCTTAATTTTCTCATTTTGTTTCTGCCGCTCTTTTATTTTTGGCACTCTCTTTTCTCTTTTTGTTTTCACTCTTTTATTTTTTTGTCGCTCCCTTTTTTCTTTTTCTTTTTCTTTTTGTTTTGTCGCTCTTTTCTTTCTTTTTCACTCAATGTTTTTCTTTCTCTCTAGTTTTTCAAATTATTTTTCACTCAGTTTTATTTTATAGTTATGATCGAATCCGATGGGGATTGCCTACGTATCATGATGCCGCATGAATCAGATCTCGCATAGTTCGGGCAGATTGGGAATTGAGTAAACAAACTAACTCTTTCTTTTTACTTTTTATAAAAACCATGAAAGCATTAAGGCAAAAGAAAAATATTTTTGATTTTTCTTCATTTTCTTTTTGTCTTTCTTTTTGGAATTTTCGAAACAAATGCTTTAAAAGAAGAAAGGAAATTTTTTTTTTCCGATATCCCATATCGCATCGAACTTCTTCCGAGTCAACGAAAGTCCGCTAACGAAATCCATGGTAATCTTCTCCCACTTCCACTCGGGAAGCTCAACCCTCTGAAACAAACCACCAGACCTCTGATGCTCATACTTAACCTGCTGACAGTTCAAACATCGAGCCACATATGCAACCATATATTTCTTCATCCTGCGCCACCAATAATGCTGCTGCAAGTCCTGATACATCTTCACGGCGCCCGGGTGAATAAAATATCGAGAACTATGGGCCTCCGCTAAGATCAACTCTCGAATCCCATCGACATTGGGCACACAAACTCGCCCCTACAATCTCAAAACACCATCGCTATCTAAGGTCACCTTCGTGGCACCTCCACGCTGCACCGTGTCTCTCAGGACACACAAATGGGGATCATCAAACTGCCGATCACGGATACGCTCCAATAATGAGGAACGAGCGACCATGCAAGCTAACACTCGGCTAGGCTTAGAGATATCCAACCTCACAAATCGATTGGCCAAAGCCTGAATATCCAAAGCAAGCGGTCTCTGGCTGACCGGAATATAAGCAAGACTACCCAAGCTGGCGGACTTCCTACTCAATGCATCGGCCACCACATTGGCCTTCCCCGGATGGTACAAGATAGTAACATCATAATCTTTCAGCAACTCCAACCACCTCCTCTGCCTCAAATTCAACTCCTTTTGCTTGAACAAGTACTGAAGACTCTTGTGATCAGTGTACACCTCACACGTCACACCATAAAGATAATGCCTCCAAATCTTCAAAGCATGAACAATGGCTGCCAACTCTAGATCATGAACCGGATAATTCTTCTCGTGGATCTTCAACTGCCTCGAAGCATAGGCAATGACTTTGCCATCCTGCATC
>NC_031999.1:59085530-59104702 GCF_001879085.1 Nicotiana attenuata | reverse complement strand
GTATTTCTTTTTTTTTTCGAAAGAAAGGCTTCTAAAGAAGAAAGAAAAAATTTTTGGATTTTTGGTTTTGATATTGTTTTTTAAAGAAGGACTTCTAAAGATGAAAGAAACTATATTTTTGGATTTTTATTTTTTGTTTTGAATTTTTGGGAAAAGGACTTCTAAAAAAGGTAGAAAATGTTTTTTGTTTTGGATTTTGATTGTTGCCTCTTAATTTTCTTAAGAGGGACTTTAAAAAAATATTTCAGATTTCTGAGTTTTTTTTTAATTTACAAAAGTACCATTAAAGAAAAGCGAAAATATTTTTGGACTTCAATCTTTCAATTTTTTTGTCACGACCCAAATCCCGAACCCGGTCGTGATGGCGCCTCTCGTGAAGACAAGGCCAGCCAGAACAACGCAAATACCTCTTTTAAAGCAATTAATTAACATTAACAATTCTAACACATGTTCAAGATAACCATAAACGCGGGAACATCGATAATAACAAGGGAAAACCTTCCCGACACAGCCCAAACCGGGGTGTCACAAGTCATGAGCTACTATAGAGTTTGCTATAAGTCTACAGAGTATGAAATCCGATACAATAATCCGAAGAAAAACATAAATGATAGAGGATAGAGGAGAAAAGGGGTTGCGGACATCGACAGCTACCTCGTAGCTCCAAATCGCTGCCTGGTCTGGAAGGAATCAACGCTCAGGTGCGGACTCTGCTATGCCTGAATCTGCACACATGGTGCAGGGAGTAATGTGACTACTCCGACCCAGTGAGTAATAACGACAAATAATGGCTGAAAGTATGAAAACTCATAAAGGCACAAGGCAATTCTATATCAAGCAGTAAATCACTTAAAGCAGTAAAACCGTAAAGGATCAAATGAAATCTTCTTTTAAAAACAGGTAAATCAGGTAAAATAACCAGTAAATAGTGAGTAGTAATCTACCCCTCGGGCCCAGTATCAATTGCTCAGAACAGTATCAGCCCCTCGGGCTCAGTATCAATCACTCAGCATGGTATCAGCCCCTCAGGCTCACTCTCAGTCACTCAGCATAGTATCTGCCCCTCTGGCTCACTCTCAGATCATATGGGTACCCGCGCTCACTGTGGGTGTGCAGACTCCGGAGGGGCCCCTTACGGCCCAAGCGCTATATCAAGCCACCTCGTGGCATCATCACTCGGCACTCGGCCTCACATCACTCGGCCTCCCATCACTCAAGCCACCTCGTGGCATATAAAGCATCTCATATCACTCAGCATATCCTCACATATGGCCCTCGGCCTCACTCAGTCCAGATATCATCTCAAGCCCCTCGGGCATCAGTAAAACAGTAGTGCTCAGCCCAAACAACATTGGAAATATCATTTAAGTCTCAAATTCAATTAAAAGTGGCTGAGTTTGTAAAACGGTATCAATCAATAGGACTGAGTTCAAGTAATATATCAAAATAGTGAGGAAACAGTGATAAAAGTCCACGAAGGATTCAAGTAGTCGGCATGAAGCCCAAAATTTGGCAATAAGCCCAAATCATGTTGATAATAAACACATTCCAGTCAAATACGCGGTAAAACATAAATCAGGACGGACCAAGTCACAATCCCCAATAATAAACAATCCCGCACTCGTCATTAAGCGCGTGTTTCACCTCAATATAGCACTACGTTGTGCAATCCGGGGTTTCAAACCCTCAGGACATCATTTACTATCATTACTCACCTCAAGCTGGCCAATTCTCTAGCTCGCTATGCCCTTGCCTCTCAAATCGGCCTCCTCGCACGTCGAATCTGATCAAAACCACAACGAATACATCACAATAGGCTAAGGGAACATAACCCAATCAAAAAGAATCGAAAAACATCGAAAATCACTAAATTTGCAAAACCCGAGCCCTGGGCCCACTTCTCGAATTTCAGAAAATTTTACATCAACGGATTCCTTATCTCGCCACGAGTCTATACACACCAAAAACTCCCAAATCCAAGCTCAAATGACCCATCAAAACCCAATTTGAAATTTCGAAACTCAAGCCCTAGTTCTTTCCCCCTTTTGATAAATTTTCATGAATTGCTAGGTCGATTCAACAATTAAATCATGTTTTTAGTTCATATAACTCACCTCCAATCAATCCCAGTCGAAATCCCCTTCAATTCCCGTCCAAAAGCTCTCAAGGATGCTCAAAAATGGTGGAACAATAGCTTAGGTCGCGGAACAAAATGAAACTTTAAAACCCTTCTGCCCAGACATTTTTCGCATCTGCGATCCAAGCACCGCATCTGCGGTTTCCACTTCTGCGGAATTCTTTCGCTTCTGTGGCCTTTCACTTAAGCCAAGACCGCTTCTGCGGTCGCAAATCCGCATCTGCGGCTACCATCCGCTTCTGCGGAAATTCCTACATGCCTAAAATCAGCATCTGCGATGCCATCGCCGCATCTGCGACACCGCAGATGCGGCTCCATGCCCGCATCTGCGAAAAACCAACCTTCCAAGAAAACTCGCACCTGCGACCCTCCTTCCTGCGTCTACGAGACCGCATCTGCGGTCCCCAATTCCGCAGATGCGGAAATACCAGAACCAGAATTTCTACAATACACAAGTCCAAAAATTCATCCCGATAGCCATCCGAAATCACCCTGAGGCCCCCGGGACCTCAACCAAAAGTGCCAACCCATCCTAATACATTATTAAAACTTGCTCCAATCATCAAAACACCTCAAACAACACCAAAACCATCAAATTACATCGGATTCAAGCCTAAGTTCTTCTAAAACTTCCGAAAAACACATTCGATCAAAAATCCAACCAAAACACCTCCGAATGACCTGAAATTTTGCACACACATCCCAAATCACCTAAGGAAGCTACAACAACTCTCGGAATTCCATTCCGACCCTCGGATCAAAATCTCACCTATCAATCGGAATTCGCCAAAATACTAACTTCGCCAATTCAAGCCTAATTCTACACCGGACCTCCAAAATCACTTCCGCTCACGCTCCTAAGTCACAAATCATCCCACGAAGCTAACCGAATCACTGGAAATCACATCCGAGCCCTCTAACTCATAAGTCAACATTCGGTTGACTTTTCCAAACCAAACCTTCCTTAAAGAGACTAAGTGTCTCATTTCCTACCAAAACCTCCCCAAACCAGCTCGATCACATAAGATACGGATAATGAAGCACAAAGAAGCTAAAAAATGGGGAAAACGAAGCGGTAACTCATGTGACGACGGGTCGGGTCGTCACACCTCCCCAACTAAAACAAACGCTCGTCCTCGAGTGGGTCAAGAAACATACCTAAAGCCTCAAACAGGTGAGGATATCTGCTGCGCATCTCCCGCTCGGTCTCCCAGGTAGCCTCCTCCACGGGCCGACCTCTCCACTGCACTTTCACCGAAGCTATATCCTTTGATCTCAACTTTCGAACCTGACGACCCAAAATAGCCACTGGCTCCACACCATAGGTCAAGTCATCATCCAACTGAACCGTGCTGAAGTCCAATACATGGGACGGGTCCCCAACATACTTCCGGAGCATAGAAACATGAAATACCGGATGCACGCCTGACAAGCTGGGTGGCAGGGCAAGCATGTAGTCCACCTCTCCAATCCTCCTAAGTACCTCAAAAGGCCCAATAAACGACGGACTCAACTTTCCTTTCTTTCCAAACCGTATAACACCCTTCATGGGCAAAACCTTCAGCAAGACCTTCTCACCAACCATATAAGACATATCTCGAACCTTCCGATCCGCATAACTCTTCTGACGCGACTGTGCTGTATGAAGCCTCTCCTGAATCAGCTTCACCTTCTCTAAAGCATCCTGAACCAACTCTGTCCCCAATAGCCTAGCCTCGTCGGGCTCGAACCAACCAACTGGAGATCTACACCGCCTCCCATACAACGCCTCATACGGAGCCATCTGAATGCTCGACTGATAGCTGTTGTTGTAGGCAAACTCTGCAAGCGGCAAAAACTCATCCCAAGAACCTCCAAAATCTATAACACAGGCACGTAACATGTCCTCCAATATCTGAATAGTACACTCGGACTGCCCGTCCGTCTGAGGATGAAATGCTGTGCTCAACTCTACCTGTGTACCCAACTCTCGCTGAAAAGTCCTCCAGAACTGAGAAGTAAACTGAGTACCTCTATCTGAGATAATAGGCACTGGAACACCATGCAATCGAACAATCTCTCGGATAAAGATCCCTGCCAGTCGCTCCGAAGAATAGGTAGTACATACCGGAAGGAAGTGCGCGGACTTGGTCAGCCGATCCATAATCACCCAAATCGAATCGAACTTCTTCAAAGTCCGAGGAAGACCACTCACAAAATCCATGGTGACTCTCTCCCACTTCCACTCGGGAATAATCATCCTCTGAAGTACGCCACCCGGTCTCTGATGCTCATATTTCACCTGCTGACAGTTGAGACACCGAGCCACAAATCCTACAATGTCTTTCTTCATTCTTCTCCACCAATAGTGCTGCCTCAAGTCCTGATACATCTTCGCGGCACCCGGATGAATGGAATACCGCGAGCTATGGGCCTCCTCCAATATCAACTCCCGAAGCCCATCCACATTGGGCACGCAAATCCGGCCCTGCATCCTCAACACACAATCCTCTCCAATGGTCACGTCTCTGGCATCATCATGCTGCACCCTATCCTTGAGGACAAGCAAATGCGGATCATCATACTGGCGCTCTCTGATGCGATCATATAAGGAAGACCGAGAAACCACACAAGCCAACACCCGACTAGGCTCCGAAATATCTAGTCTCACCAACCGATTGGCCAAGGCCTGGACATCAACTGCAAAGGGCCTCTCCCCAACTGGAATGTACGCCAAACTCCCCATACTCACTGCCTTTCGGCTCAAAGCATCGGCCACTACATTGGCCTTTCCCGGGTGATACAGAATGGTAATATCATAATCTTTAAGCAACTCCAACCATCTATGCTGCCTCAAATTAAGATCCTTTTGCTTGAACAAATGCTGAAGACTGCGATGATCAGTGAATAGCTCACAAGATACGCCATACAAGTAGTGCCTCCAAATCTTTAAGGCATGAACTATGGCAGCCAACTCCAAATCATGAACATGGTAGTTCTTCTCGTGGAGCTTCAACTGACGAGAAGCATAAGCAATAACTCTACCCTCCTGCATCAATACACATCCGATCCCAACTCTCGAAGCATCACAATATACAGTATAAGAACCTGAAGCTGATGGTAAGACCAATTCAAAGCTGTCTTGCTTCTGAAAGCTCTTCTCGCACTCGTCCGACCATACAAATGGAGCACCCTTCTGAGTCAACTTGGTCAAGGGCGATGCTATAGAGGAAAATTCTGAACAAACCGGTGATAATAACCCGCCAAACCCAGGAAGCTACGAATCTCTGTGGCTGAGGACGGTCTAGGCCAACTCTGAACCGCCTCTATCTTCTTCGGATCGACCTGAATACCCTCGCTGGACACCACGTGTCCCAAGAAAGCCACTAAACTGAGCCAGAACTCACACTTGGAGAACTTTGCATAAAGCTTCTCCTCCCTCAATCTCTGCAATACAACTCGCAAATGCTGCGCGTGCTCCTCCTGACTACGCGAGTACACCAGAATATCATCAATGAAAACAATAACGAACGAATCCAGATAAGGCCGAAATACACTGTTCATCAAATGCATGAATGCTGCTGGGGCATTGGTCAGCCCAAAAGACATAACAAGAAACTCATAGTGCCCGTATCTAGTCCTGAAAGCAGTCTTAATAATATCTGAATCCTTGATCTTCAACTGGTGATAGCCCGAACGGAGATCAATCTTGGAGAACACCCTCGCTCCCTGAAGCTGGTCAAATAAATCATCAATGCGAGGTAGGGGATACTTGTTCTTCACTGTTACTTTGTTCAATTGCCTGTAGTCAATGCACATTCTCATGGTGCCATCCTTCTTCTTCACAAACAGAACCGGTGCACCCCACGGTGACACACTAGGCCGAATGAACCCCTTATCTAGAAGTTCCTGAAGCTGATCCTTCAATTCTTTCAACTCCGCTGGTGCCATACGATATGGCGGAATGGAAATGGGCTGAGTGCCCGGCACCAGGTCAATACCAAAATCAATATCCCTGTCCGGTGGCATGCCCGGCAGGTCTGCAGGAAATACATCGGGAAACTCCCTCACGACTGGAACAGAATCAATGCTAGGAGTCTCGGCTCCAACATCCCTCACGAATGCCAAATATGAAAGGCAACCCTTCCCAACCATACGCTGGGCCTTTAAGAAAGAGATCACCCTACTCGGGACATAATCAGTCACACTAAGCCACTCGATCCTCGGTACACCCGGTATAGCCAAAGTGACTATCTTAGCATGACAGTCTAGAATAGCATGACACAGAGATAACCAGTCCATGCCCAAAATAAGGTCAAAGTCCACCATGCTCAATAATAATAGATCGACTCGGGTCTCCAGACCCCCAATAGTCACCAAACATGACCGGTACACATGGTCTACAACAATAGTATCGCCCACCGGGGTAGATACATGAACAGGTAAAGCAAAACACCCTCGGGACGTACCCAAATGATGAGCAAAATATGAGGACACATAAGAATAGGTGGAACCGGGATCAAATAAAACTGAGGCATCCCTGTGGCAGACTGAAACAATACCTGTAATGACAGCATCTGAAGCAATGGCATCTGTCCTGCCTGGAAGAGCATAAAAACGAGCCTGACCACCGCCTGCTCGACCTCTACCTCTGGGGCGACCCCTGGCTGCCTGACCCTCACCACTAGCTGGCTGGGCGGGTGCTGAAGAAACTGGACCAGAAGATGAGGGCTGACCCCTCTGCTGAGATGAGCTAGAAGCACGACGAGGACACTGCCTCCACATATGTCCAAACTCTCCACACTCAAAATAACTCCCAGGTGCTGGAGAATGGGACTGAAGGGAACCCCTTGCGCCGGAGTGACTAGCTGATGCACTCGGCCTAGAAGAACCCTGAACAGACGGGGTACGAGATGAACTCTGTGCTGGAAGAGCGCTGAGTGAGGGCTGACCCTGCTGAGAACCATGATAACCACGACTTGAAGATGCCCCATGATACTCGAAACGGGCCGGCTGAGCGGGTCTGAAGGAACGACCCCTACCATGCTGGAACTGGCCCCTCGAAGGAGCGCCACTGTAACTGCCAGAACCTCGAGGCCTCTTGGCCTCCATCACCTCTCGATCCTGACGGTGATACACCTCAATCTCTCGAGCTATATCAACCACCTCCTCGAATGTAGCACCCAATACTCTCTCTCTAGTCATAAGAATACGGAGATGGTAGTTAAGGCCATCAACATATCTCCTGATACGCTCACGATCAGTCGGAACCATCCATACGGCATGACGAGCCAACTCTGAAAACCTCATCTCGTACTGAGACACAGTCATATCTCCTTGCCGTAGCCACTCAAACTGCCTGCGCAACTCCTCTCTGCGGGACTGCGGTACATACTTCTCCAAGAAGAGAGTGGAGAACTCCTGCCAAGTCAAAGGTGCTGCACCAGTCGGCCTACGCCTCTCATACGCCTCCCACCAAGTGAAGGCAGCCCTAGTAAACTAAAAGGTGGTAAAAGCCACACCACTAGAGTCGAGAATCCCTGCTGTACGGAGCATCCACTGACATCTTTCAAGAAAACCCTGGGCATCCTCGCCCTCAGCACAACTGAATGTCGGAGGCTGGAGTCTACCAAACCTCTCAAGGCGACGCTGCTCATCCTCAGGCATAGCTGGAATCTTGAACTCCTGCACTGGTGCAACTGGCTGAGGTGGAGGTGCCTCTGGAGTCTGTAATCCCTGCACTACCTACTCAGGTGTGCGAGCAGCGGGGGTCTGATTGCCTCTCCCAGCCTGCGAAGTAGCTGCTGCTGTGGTGGCTGAAACTGCCTGAGCCAGGCCGGTGCAAATTGTCAAAACCTGTGCCAAGGCCTCCTGAAGACCCGAAATCACGATGGGCGCAGCTGGTGCCTGAACTGGTGTTGCTGGAGCCTGATCCTGAGCTGGGACAACTGGTGGATCAACAGGCACTGCCCCTGCTGCCCTGCCTCTGCCACGACCACGACCGCGTCCACGGCCTCTGATACCAACTTGTCACGACCCAAATCCCGAACCCGGTCGTGATGGCGCCTCTCGTGAAGACAAGGCCAGCCAGAACAACGCAAATACCTCTTTTAAAGCAATTAATTAACATTAACAATTCTAACACATGTTCAAGATAACCATAAACGTGGGAACATCGATAATAACAAGGGGAAACCTTCCCGACACAGCCCAAACCGGGGTGTCACAAGTCATGAGCTACTATAGAGTTTGCTATAAGTCTACAGAGTATGAATCCGATACAATAATCCGAAGAAAAACATAAATGATAGAGGATAGAGGAGAAAAGGGGCTGCGGACATCGACACCTACCTCGTAACTTCAAATCGCTGCCTGGTCTNAATAGATCGACTCGGGTCTCCAGACCCCCAATAGTCACCAAACATGACCGGTACACATGGTCTACAACAATAGTATCGCCCACCGGGGTAGATACATGAACAGGTAAAGCAAGACACCCTCGGGTCGTACCCAAATGATGAGCAAAATATGAGGACACATAGGAATAGGTGGAACCGGGATCAAATAAGACTGAGGCATCTCTGTGGCAGACTGAAATAATACCTGTAATGACAGCATCTGAAGCAATGGCATCTGTCCTGCCTGAAGAGCATAAAAGCGAGCCTGACCACTGCCTGATCGACCTCCACCTCTGGGGCGACCCCTGGCTATCTACCCTCACCCCTAGCTGGCAGGGCGGGTGCTGAAGAAACTGGACCAGAAGATGAGGGCTGACCCCTCGGCTGAGATGAGCTAGCAGCATGACGAGGACACTGCCTCCACATATGCCCAAACTCTCTGTACTCATAGTAGCTCCGAGGTGCTGGAGACTGGGACTGAAGGAACCCCTCGCGCCGGAGTGACTAGCTGATGCACTCGGCCTGGAACAGACGGGGCACGAGATGAACTCTGTGCTGGAAGAGCGCTGAGTGATGGCTGGCTCTGCTGAGGACCATGATAACCACGACCTGAAGATGCCCCGTGATACTCGGGACAGGCTGACTGAGCGGGTCTGAAAGAGCGACCCCTACCATGCTGGAACTGGCCCCTCGAAGGAGCGCCACTGAAACTGCCAGAACCTCGAGGCCTCTTGGCCTCCTCTTCTCTCGATCCTGACGGCGAACCGACTCAATCTCTCGAGCTATATCAACCACCTCCTCGAATGTAGCACCCAGTACTCTTTCTCTAGTCATAAGAATACGGAGATGGTAGTTAAGGCCATCAACAAATCTCCTGATACGCTCACGATCAGTCGGAACCATCCATACGGCATGACGAGCCAACTCTGAAAACCTCATCTCGTACTGAGACACAGTCATATCTCCTGCCGTAGCCACTCAAACTGCCTGCACAACTCCTCTCTGCGGGACTGCGGTACATACTTCTCCAAGAAGAGAGTGGAGAACTCCTGCCAAGTCAAAGGTGCTGCACCAGTCGGCCTACGCCTCTCATGCGCCTCCCACCAAGTGAAGGCAGCCCTAGTAAACTAAAAGGTGGTAAAAGCCACACCACTAGAGTCGAGAATCCCTGCTGTACGGAGCATCCACTGACATCTTTCAAGAAAACCCTGGGCATCCTCGCCCTCAGCACCACTGAATGTCGGAGGCTGGAGTCTACCAAACCTCTCAAGGCGACGCTGCTCATCCTCAGGCATAGCTGG
Organism: Nicotiana attenuata; assembly: GCF_001879085.1. Taxonomy (NCBI): domain Eukaryota; kingdom Viridiplantae; phylum Streptophyta; class Magnoliopsida; order Solanales; family Solanaceae; genus Nicotiana; species Nicotiana attenuata. Next base: position 59,094,887 of record NC_031999.1, on the reverse strand, counting down.
AATCTTGAACTCCTGCACTGGTGCAACTGGCTGAGGTGGAGGTGCCTCTGGAGTCTGTAATCCCTGCACTACCTACTCAGGTGTGCGAGCAGCGGGGGTCTGATTGCCTCTCCCAGCCTGCGAAGTAGCTGCTGCCGTGGTGGCTGAAACTGCCTGAGCCAGGCCGGTGCAAATTGTCAAAATCTGTGCCAAGGCCTCCTGAAGACCCGAAATCACGATGGGCGCAGCTGGTGCCTGAACTGGTGTTGCTGGAGCCTGATCCTGAGCTGGGACAACTGGTGGATCAACAGGCGCTGCCCCTGCTGCCCTGCCTCTACCACGACCACGACCGCGTCCACGGCCTCTGGTGGCCTCAGCGGGTGGTACTGGTGGTCGTCCGCCACGTCTGGTAGCTCGTGTCCTCACCATCTATGAGAGGATAGAATAAAGAGAAATTTAGTAGTCGGATCAACAAGTTCGCACGACAAGAATTTCAAGAATGTGAAGTTTTCCTAAAGGTTCTGCAGCCTCTCGAGGATAAGTACAGATGTCTCTGTACCGATCCGCGAGACTCTACTAAACCAGCTCATGACTCGTGAGACCTAGTAACCTAGGCTCTGATACCAACTTGTCACGACCCAAATCCCGAACCCGGTCGTGATGGCGCCTCTCGTGAAGACAAGGCCAGCCAGAACAACGCAAATACCTCTTTTAAAGCAATTAATTAACATTAACAATTCTAACACATGTTCAAGATAACCATAAACGCGAGAACATCGATAATAACAAGGGGAAACCTTCCCGACACAGCCCAAACCGGGGTGTCACAAGTCATGAGCTACTATAGAGTTTGCTATAAGTCTACAGAGTATGAATCCGATACAATAATCCGAAGAAAAACATAAATGATAGAGGATAGAGGAGAAAAGGGGCTGCGGACATCGACAGCTACCTCGTAACTTCAAATCGCTGCCTGGTCTGGAAGGAATCAACGCTCAGGTGCGGACTCTGCTATGCCTGAATCTGCACACATGGTGCAGGGAGTAATGTGAGTACTTCAACCCAGTGAGTAATAACGAAAAATAATGGCTGAAAGTATGAAAACTCATAAAGGCACAAGGCAATTCTATATAAAGGCACAAGGCAATTCTAAACTCAACTGCCTGAATCCCCAATAATAAACAATCCCGCACTCGTCATTAAGCGCGTGTTTCACCTCAATATAGCACTACGTTGTGCAATCCGGGGTTTCAAACCCTCAGGACATCATTTACTATCATTACTCACCTCAATCCGGGCAAAATCCTAGCTTGCTATGCCCTAGCCTCTCAAATCGGCCTCCTCGCGCGTCGAATCTGATCAAAACCACAACGAATACATCACAATAGGCTAAGGGAACATAACCCAATCGAAAAAAATCGAAAAACATCGAAAATCACAAAATTTGCAAAACCCGAGCCCCAGGCCCACTTCTCGAATTTCAGAAAATCTTACATCAACGGACTCCTTATCTCGCCACGAGTCTACAATTAAATCATGTTTTTAGTTCATAAAACTCACCTCCACTCAATCCCAGTCGAAATCCCCTTCAATTCCCGTCCAAAAGCTCTCAAGGATGCTCAAAAATGGTGGAACAATAGCTTAACTCGCGGAACAAAATGAAACTTTAAAACTCTTCTGCCCAGACATTTTTCGCATCTGCGATCCAAGCACCGCATCTGCGGTTTCCTCTTCTGCAGAATTCTTTCGCTTCTGCGGCCATTCACTTAAGCCAAGACCGCTTCTGCGGTCGCAAATCCGCATTTGCGGCTACCATCCGCTTCTGCGGAAATTCCCACATGCCTAAAATCCGTATCTGCGATGCCATCGCCGCATCTGCGACACCGCAGATGCGGCTCCACGCCCGCATCTGCGAAAAACCAATCTTCCAAGAGAACTCGCACCTGCAACCCTCCTTCCCGCGTCTGCGAGACCGCATCTGCGGTCCCCAATTTCGCAGATGCGGAAATACCAGAACCAGAAATTTCTGCAATACACAAGTCCAAAAATTCATCCCGATAGCCAACCGAAATCACCCAGAGGCACCCGGGACCTCAACCAAAAGTGCCAACCCATCCTAAAATATTATTCAAACTTGCTCCAATCATCACCTCAAACAAAACCAAAACCATCAAATTACATTGGATTCAAGCCTAAGTTCTTCTAAAACTTCCGAAACACACATTCGATCAAAAACCCAACCAAAACACCTTCGAATGACCTGAAATTTTTCACACACATCCCAAATTACCTAACGAAACTACAGCAACTCTCGGAATTCCATTCCGACCCTCGGATCAAAATCTCACCTATCAACCGGAATTCGCCAAAATACTAACTTCGCCAATTCAAGCCTAATTCTACACCGGACCTCCAAAATCACTTCCGCTCACGCTCCTAAGTCACAAATCATCCCCCGAAGCTAACCGAATCACCGGAAATCACATCCGAGCCCTCTAACTCGTAAGTCAACATCCAGTTGACTTTTCAAAACCAAATCTTCCTTAAAGAGACTAAGTATCTCATTTCCTACCAAAACCTCCCCAAACCAGCTCGATCACATAAGATACGAATAATGAAGCATAAAGAAGCTGAAAAATGGGGAAAACGAAGCGGTAAATCACGTGACGACGGGTCGGGTCGTCACATTTTTTATGACATTTACGAAAGAATTATTAGTGGTAGGTTCTAATTTATCAAATTATTGTATTAATCTCCATAATATCTAATAATTATCTAAGTGAACAGCAGAATCAAACTTTAACTAAGACAAAGAAACAACTAAATCAAAGCAATTCATGAGGAAATGAACAAAGAAAAAAAAATCAACGAAAGCATGAAATTAAAAGAGAAAAATGAATAAAATAAACATTAAAGATGAGGACAATAGGTGAAAAACAGACATTTCTTTAGCTTTCAATAACAACTTTGCACAAAGGAATCTGACATCGACAAACTTTGCCGAAAAACGAAAACAGGAGCTAGGATCTACGTCCGGCGAACTCGAATGATGGCCTCGACAATCTCGACTCAAATGGGTTGATTTTCGCTGATGTTTTATGTAAAAAAAAGGAGAATGCTTCAAGGTGTTTTTAATGGTATTTTGGTGGCTTTAAGGGTGCGTTTTGTGGCTGATTTTTGTGGCTGTTTGGGGCTAGATTTTAGGGCATTTGTCAGCTCGTTTTTGGAGCGATTTTTTGGGTAATTTTGACTGGAATTTAAGGCAGTTTTGTGACTGTTTAACAGAGGTTTTATGGCTGAATCTACGGTGGATTTTAGGAGTTTCAAGAGGTGGTATCAATGAAGGTTTTCAGACGGGATTCATGGAGGATTCTGGAGCTGTATTAATGGTATTTTTGAGGCAGTATTTTAGCTTGTTTTGAGCTGAAGTTTCAGCTCACTTCATGGAGTTTTCAGGCTACTCCCATGGCTAGAAATGGAATTTTAGTTGTGGTTTTGAGAGGTGTAGACGCTGCGCTTTTTTGGAGCTGGGTTTTATGGGGTTTTTCGCTATTGATTTGGCTGAAGCTTTGGTGGCTTTTAAGAGAAGATGGAGGTGCATGGATAGAGGAGAAAAGCTGCGTTAATGGTGGAGGAAAAAAAGAGAGCTTTTAATGGCAAAATGTTGTTGGCTTTTTTGGAGAAGAGGATCCGGTCCTCCACTCTCTCTTTCCTCTTTCTTTTTCAAATATGTTCCCCTCCCCTCGTTTGTTATGTGTGTGTGTATTTATAAAGTGTATTTGACGTGGGGAGAATGAAAATGAGGGATAAGGACGAGTAAAAAAAAATGCTCCATCTGACTGTATAGGAATCTTTTCTTTTGGCCAAAGAGAGACATCCCTTGAGCATATGAGTTTTTTATGCAACTTTGTCCATTTGTGATGATGTGTCAACATATGATTTGCTCTTCTTTTTTTTTTCTTTTCCTTTTTTATTTGATTCTTTATTAAAGAATATATAAATAGACAAAAAAAATACTACTCCTATAATTAAAATAACAATTATCTACTTCTAATCTAAAAATTATTTAAAAATAATTCAAAATCACTAACTTACTAAAGTCAAGAGGAAAACATATTTTTGTGTGATTTCTTTCCTTTTGCAAATTGGAACGAAATTTAATACTCTAAAAAATATGAATCTTTTGTGTGATTTTTAATTTTCTCAAATAAAACCTATAAAAAGGTGAAATAAAAGCTAAAATATAGAGATTAAACTTAAAACTATTTAATACTAAACAGTGAGTGAAAATTCAAATATGGTCAAAAATTAGGTGCTCACAAGATCTACCCGGTGCCAACTGAGGCGTTGTCCTCGGTCTTGATTTGCACTCGCTTTGTCCTCCATTTGCCTCTGATTTCATGTGTCACGGTATTATTCAGGCATTTAATATAAACCGATTTTACCCTATACAACAATACTCGACAATTGATATCTTTTAAGTTTTCATATTTCATTATAACTATTTTATTCTTAAAATGATCCCTTATATTTGAGAGCAAGTTTCAAATTAGTCCCTTAAGTATGCTTTGAGCAGGCTTTCGCCTTTAAGTTTTTCAAAAGTCAACACTTTTGTTCTCTATCAAATATTTAAGGAATTCTATATTGTTAGTTTATATGGATCCACCACACTGTAGAGTACCTGGTCCGCTATGAGTTTCATTGAGAATACTAATGAAGCAGTGAGTAAATGAGACAAGGGATTTTTACATGGAAAAATCCCACTCAAGGGGACAAAAATCACGACCTACACTTGTAGGCTTTCAACTTCACTAACTTGCAATCATACTATTACAAGCCACTTTGTAATGACTCTATTACAAAGACTTCAACTCAACTAACTTGTGATACACTTACCACAAGCAACTTTGTGACACACTAGTTACAAAGACTTTAACTTATGACTAACTCTAGTCACAACATAATCTCAGAAAGTTTATGATTTTGGGTTTCCTAAAACACAGCTTCTAAGAAAGCAAGATAGGAGTTACAATGAAGAACGAATTACAAGATTACAACTCAACTACGGATACACATAGACTCATTATGGAACTGATCCCTTAGTGGAGTTGTCTTCTTGTTCTTGGCACACTTGTGACTTCAATGCTGGATCAACTCTTTAATACTTGAGATAATATCACTAAATGCTCAAGTGAGTATCTTGTGGCTTGCACTATGTTGTTATACTTACCAAAGACATCCCAAGGATGATGTCATTTCATGGTTGGTACACGCCTCTTCCCAATGGGAAGTGACTGCTGCACTGTCTGCTGCACTGTCTGCTGCACTGTCGCGTGTACGATTGCGGGCAGGTACTTTCTGCAGTTGCTTTCCAGCTGTATAGTTGACTTATACTTCTATCAGAGAACATCCAGGGAAAAGGTCCCTGTCTTGTTCCTCTTTTCTCTTTATTTGCAGCAGTTCACACTTGCTGGAGTTCTGGCTGGGCTCCGTTCATTTGAGATGTGTACCAAGTGTGCCAGGTTCCCTATCTGGTTCTTGACAGTAAGTTTGTTAGATCATCAAAACATAAGGCAAAAACATTTAAAACCCATCAATTTCCCCCTTTTTGATGATGACAAACTTAGGCAGTGATAACATTTATTTAGAGCGGAAATAACCAGATGAGGTAACAGGAACTTCACAAGTTCCCCCTGACTTTGATTCCCCCCAATCAGATCTTCCATTTCAAACAAGTTCTATTGGCTTTATACTATACAATCTTCCCCCTTTTGGCATCATTAAAAAAATACACAAGCAGGCAAACAACATAAAGAAGTCTAACACATCCAACTCATGCCACATATGTGCACACAACATGACAGAAAAGAGAAACCAAAGGAGAACAGCATTGTACAAGCAAAAAGAAGAGCTGTTTCATTGATATGAACAATGGACTGAGCAAAACAGGAGCAGTAACGGTGAAATCCAACATGCCATCAAAAAAACAAACAAAAAGAAAAACAACAGCCACAAAACATCATAACAGAAGACAACTGAGCACTGAGAGGTATCTAAGGGGCACTAGAAGAGGAAGGCTTGGAGAGAGAGGCAGCAAGGGTTTTGAGAACCAGGTCCATACAGGCATTTGCAGATAGCTGTTTCTCAAGCAGTTTTGTGCGAAGATCATCATTTTCCTTGGTCAAGCGGGCAACTTCTTCATGGGAAGAATTAACAGAAACAGGTCCCCCAACAACTTGACTGAGCTGAGTTTCCAGTATGGCATTTTGAGCCCTCAACCTCCTGATCTCTTCGGTAGCAACATTTTGAGAATTGATCAGTTGAGAAATGGTCGAGGTGCTTCCACCAACCTTTTCGACACATTCACATTCTTCCAGAGTGGTTTGGCGAACGTTTGCTTGCGGGTGCCCACTCTGGGATTATCCAAGGGAACCTTGTAGAACTTAAACACTCGAGTGAGGAGGAAGCCATATGGAAGCCCGTGATTACCACCTTTAAAGTTTGCCACCTTTTGCATATGTTCTATCATGATTGCTGGCAGATTGACCGGGACAAACTCATCAAGAGCTTCCATTAAGACTAGATCAGACTTTGAAGCGATAAATCGCCTCTCAGCACGAGGTAAAAGCACCTTATTGACCAACTCAAAGAGAAGCTGATACTCAGGTAGCAGTGCCTTCTTATGCACCCGTTCCCCCTGCTGGATAGCTTGTTCTTTCATGATAGCTCTCCTAAAGTTAGAACCACAGGCACCCTTGACCGAGGACACCCCTTCACATGGAATTTGGAGAACCTTCCCCAATGCTGAAGCGTCAAGCACAATGTCTACTCCATTTACTAGCACACAGATGTGATCCCCCTCAACAGTGAAAAGAGATGCGTAGAAGTTTTGTACCGCATCTTCGTACACCTTAGGCACATCCTCTTGAAACAAATGCTCCCATTGCTAAAATTCCACCATCTCCAGAACTTGCCTCATACCTGCCATCTCTGAGATTGCCGGATCAAACATACGACCCCACAAGACTTTCTGAGTTCTCAATCTCTCCTGCCAGAGACCACTGTCACTAGGCATAGTCTTCATAGAACCAGGTTCCCCTACAGTTTCCCGTTTTCATTTATGGACTCTTCAACAACCTTCCCTTTCTGGTTTACAACCCCCAAAGTATCTTCTTCATACATAGGTTGCTCAACTACAACCTTCTTAGACTTACTACTACCCTTTATGGATGTTCTATTTGTTTTTCAATAGCTTCATCGGAAGCTCCAACCACAGACTTCTGGATTTTTGTAGATCGTTTTACTAAGGAACTGGGTTCCTCTACAGCATCTTCATCAACCCCAACCGCTGGAATGTTTTTGTCAGACACAAATTCCCCCTGTTTCATCAACTTCTCCTTCTTTTTCTTAACACTCCTCTTACTTTTCTGCAAGGCAGACTCGAAAGTCTCTTTCTGCTGCAACCTGGTAGTAAGTCATTTAGAAGAGGATCCAGGAGTCTCTGTTAATTTGCGCATCTTAAACTGCGCGCTGAGAACGATATCATCTTCATCAACAGGGATCTCACTGGGTGGAATGGATTCTAAGGGTTTAGGATAAACAAGATGTTCCTGAGTTGATTTAACTGGAAGAGAATCAGTTTCTCCAACAGGTTTTTCTGAGACTGTTTCATGGACTGGAGACTCGAAGAGTACCAAGGTTCTTTCATCGCCTAGGAATGGAGTTTCTCCCCCCTGAGACTCAGACAAGAGGAAGGCTCCTTCATTCAAAAGACTTTCAGCACCGATAGCCATGATATTGTGTGCTGCTTCCTTTTCTGGTGACTCTGTGTGAGACACTGAGTCCAGAATGGAGGAGTTCAGATACTGATCAGGATCATCCTCAGAGACCTCTAACACCTGAGAGGTAACACTTCTTGAGTGTTGTTTGTTGAGATCAGAAGAAGGGGGAGACATGGGGTTTTTAACACATGGAAGAGAGACAGAGTTTGACGGAGAAGGAAAAATAATAGGAAATGAGGAGGAAACAGGTGTGGGTGCAGTAGTTTTGGGAATAGTGGAAGAGTGAATTTCTGGAGATGACTTTAAGGATGATAGGGAAGTGGGAGTGGTATTGATGGTAGGAGAAGGAAGAGATTGTTCGATTGCCATTATAGGAGTATTTGGTAGGGAATTCGAGTGAGAGAGAGGTTAAGAGTGGATCACAGAGATACAAAGGGGATGAAGGTTCTGGACAACAATGAGAGGGAGAGCTTTATGGGAAGAAGGGCTAATGATAAGAAAGGAGAGAAACGGGTTCTGAAGGGTTTTGAAGCAGTGGTAGGTTTGTGGGAATACGTAACGTGCAGAGGAGGTGAAAGGATTTGAAAGACATGACGTGACAAGCAGAATCTAAAAAGTCAGATGATGTGGCAGTTGAATTAATTTTGTTAATCCTTTTGAGAAAGCATGCGAAAAACAAACACATTACTACTAACCTGTGGTATTGGAACCTGATGCCTGAACGGTTTTTGAAAATGATTTTAGCAGCTCTTCTTTCGCAGTTCAGCATTGTACCTTTAGCTTCTATGATCGTCATGCGTGTTTACCTGCAACGGTATCGATGTGCAACTGGTGATAGCTCAAACGGAGATCAATCTTGGAGAACACCCTTGCTCCCTGAAGCTGGTCAAATAAGTCATCAATGCGAGGTAGGGGATGCTTATTCTTCACCGTTACTTTGTTCAATTGCCTGTAGTCAATGCACATTCTCATGGTGCCATCTTTCTTCTTCATAAATAGAACCGGTGTACCCCACGGTGACACACTAGGCCGAATGAACCCCTTATCTAGAAGTTCCTGAAGCTGATCCTTCAATTCTTTCAACTCCACTGGTGCCATACGATATGACGGAATGGAAATGGGCTGAGTGCCCGGCACCAAGTCAATACCAAAATCAATATCCCTGTCCGGTGGCATGCCCGACAGGTCTGCAGGAAATACATCGGGAAACTCCCTCACGATCGGAACAGAATCAATGCTAGGAGTCTCGGCTCCAACATCCCTCACGAATGCCAAATAGGAAAGGCAACCCTTCCCAACCATACGCTGGGCCTTTAAGAAAGAGATCACCCTACTCGGGACATAATCAGTCACACTATGCCACTCGATCCTCGGTACACCGGTATAGCCAAAGTGACTATCTTAGCATGACAGTCTAGAATAGCATGACACAGAGATAACCAGTCCATGCCCAAAATAAGGTCAAAGTCCACCATGCTCAATAATAATAGATCGACTCGGGTCTCCAGACCCCCAATAGTCACCAAACATGACCGGTACACATGGTCTACAACAATAGTATCGCCCACCGGGGTAGATACATGAACAGGTAAAGCAA
>NC_031999.1:59036441-59085524 GCF_001879085.1 Nicotiana attenuata | reverse complement strand
ATTCTAAAAACAAATATAAATTCAAAAACCACTAAACAAAACAGTAGAAAAATCCAAAAAATATGTACTGTTCTATTGGGACTCTCTTAGATCAAGTTTGAATTTCATTTGTAGATCAAATTTCAGTGCAACATAAGGTTAAAAACGGTTTGAGTATCTTATAGACCTTGTTTGGTTCAAGTTCAGGGACTTTTGGGTTGATTTCGAGTGTATGTTGATCCAATCATATCTGGTTTTCATCTGTTTTTGGTGTTTAATCTGCTGCTAGTCATTCCTGGGTTTGCTGTGGTATTTTTGGATCTGAAAGTGATCTAGTTGCTTTGGATTTGGGCTGCTGTTCATTACTGCCTTAGCTGACCTCTCCTCCTCCATTTCTATTTTATTTCCAGGTACATATTCTCGAGACTGACTTGATGTATAGTTGAGTTGGAACATTGAAATGAAGGCTCATTTGTTTACCTCTTGAGACGTGTGTGTTCAAGTTGTCTTGCTAGGATAAATACTCATGGGTTTGCATTTGTTAAGCTTGCTTTAAATTTGTGTTTACATTGTAAACCCTGGACTGTATAACTGGACTGTATAACTGGACTGTACATATGGACTGTGCAATGAGTTTTATTCTGATTATAGTAATTCACACGCTAGAGTCTAATATCTACTTTCTGCGGTTAATGACATGATTGGACTGTTTAATTTGAGCTGAAATTTGTATGAGCTGTAAGAGCTATGAATGTTCATATTATTGGGTTGTAGCATTTCGTGATGATTCATGTTGGTAGGCCAATAGAGTTCGAAATAGTATTTTAAAACCGGCCAATGATAAGCGTCAAATTAGCTCTTTGAAATCTGTTAGATTAATTCGGCAAGTACCTTAATAGGATCCACGCAATAGAAATACCAAAGGCCTACGATTATCTACAAGTCTGGGCCAAACAAACAGCCCAACTGTGACAAGGATATTAGGTCGAGCTTGTCTCCAGGCTGGGCTGATTTTGCTCTTTAATGTCTCCTTATTGGGCTTACCACAAGGCCCATGTCTGGACAGCAATTATTTATTGAACATTTAAGGTCTGTTGTAAGGCCTGAATTCTCGTAAGGGCCTGCTTTAAGGCCCACAAATTCGAACGCTTCCTTGGGTATTTTATTTTAGTTCAACACCTATGTGAGTATCTTGGCAATAATACATGGACATACTAATTGATTGGGGCCTTCTCTTGTTAGTAGAATACTTAATAGTGTTTCTCAAGTTTCTCAAGGTCGCTAAGCAAATAAATCGCGGGTCCCTTGACAAATGCTTAAGTTAAATATTTAGACTTCGGGATAGGTCGTTTAGCGAATTTCACGACCTTCCCCAAAAACAATAAAAAACGCGTAGCGGCTTTAGGTGCGTACTTTAATAATATCACTTTCCTGAATTCGAGTGCACATTTATGTGACCCAAATCCAAATCTCAACGTAGTCAAAGTGTGTTAACAATCACGGGTGCACTGGTGCGACGTGGTTCGAGATGCATTTTCACGGCGTTGCAATTCTTAAAAATAAAAATGAACGCGGTTTACTAGTAAAAGCACATGGGACATAACATGTTTCGAAATCAGATAAAATCAAATACAACAGTTGAGCGACCGTGCTAAAACGACGGAACCCGGGAATGCCTAACACCTTCTCCCGGGTTAACAAAATTCCTTACCTGGATTTCTGGTTCGCAGACTGATAACAGAGTCATAATCTCCTCGGGTCGGGATTTAACCGGTGACTTGGGACACCATTAATTTCCGAAGTGGCGACTCTAAAAATTTAATAATAAATCCCGTTCCGATTGTCACTTCAAGTTGGAAATAACTCCCTTTATTATATTGTATTATAAAAGGAGGTGTGACAAGGGGGCCTTTGCTTTAACTCTGACATCGTAGGGCTTCTTGTCCACCTTCAAATCCCGAAAGTACATAGTGAGGGTGTTGGGGAAAGGATAGTTCCGGTCATGCTCCACACCCACAACAGAAATGATTCTGGACATCACATTTCCCACGTTGATGGGGTACCCTGCCATGATAGAAGCCACCAACACAGCCCGGGAAAGAGAAAGAGTGTTGTCATGTGTCGTGGGGTCCAACCGGCTACACACAAAATTCTCCCATCCCCGTGCTTCAAAATTTAAAGTCCGTCTCAAGATCTTGACTCCAGCAGTCAACTAGACAGGGGTGGTACCTAGGATTGCCAGGTACTGTGCTAGCCCGGGGCGAACCTCCTCGCCCATCTCCAACTTCGCCATGTACAAAGTTTCATCCTCCTCATTGAAGCCAAGGTATTCGTTAAGGTATTTCCCTTCAAACAACACTGTCTTATTGTGAACCTTGGTCACTTTGGAGCCCTTTTTTATGTGGTCTACATTGCAGTAAAACTCCTTGACTATGTGTTCGTTGTCATCTACACACTCCTCCATAAAATGTTCCCAGCCCGCTCTAGTCCTAAATTGTCTTTGCACATTGGGGTTGTGGGGTAACAGGTCTCTATCAATGAAGCTCCTCTCCGGTATCAATTTTCTCACCGGCCACCACTCCCTAAATTTGTGGTATGCCACCTCACTCACGAACCTATCTCGGCAAACCTCCGGCTTCCTCGTTCTCTCTACACCCCCAATTCTTGGTTCTCCTCCTTCTACAACTTCCTCATCTCCCTCTACTTCCTCCTCACCTCCTCCTTCACCCTCTCCAGATAACGAAGCTGTGGGAGAGGTGGAGTATTCCCCACTACCTGCTGCTGAGCCCTCAGACGACTCAGAAATCACATGTGTTGGTGCTTGGGTAGTGGGTGATGGCGGAGGACTGTCTCGTAGCCTGAATCTCTCCGGCCAGTCTTCAACATATTCTAGCATGGAGTCTGAAGAAATGTCCCTTGATGGTTGATACTCACTCCCCGAGGATCGGGAAGCAGCTCTGTCTGCAGCTTTGATTAGTTTTCTGGTCCTTTTTATGTTTTTTCGAGCTTGGGGAGTGAGTTTTATCATCTTCTTCTTCCCTCCCCGGGAGGATTCTCCTTTTCCCAGTTGTTTTGAGCCTTTTCCTTGTTGTCTCACCATTGTCTGCAATCGCAATTCAAACAGCTTGTTAGTATCAGTGTAATCAATTAAAAACAGTGTTGCAGAAACAGGGAAGAAAGGTTGCAGACAGGTTGCAGAAGTGCCCAGTGCGGACCACACAAAACCAACTGCGGCCGCACTGAGGCCACCGCGGACCGCACAGAAACGACCGCGGTCCGCACAGGTGTGGGGTTCCAAAAACATAGCCTCTGAATCTCAGAAGTTCGGATCGCACAAAAGCAACTGCGGCCGCACTGGGGCACCGTGGACCGCACAGAATTGGTCGTGGTCCGCACAGGGTGCCCAGATTTCGCACTAAACTAGGGTTTCCAAATTTTAGATTTTAAGCTCAATTTTTCACCTAATTAGTGTCTCTAAATGATTGCCCAGTCCATTATACTAACAAAGTCCACATGAATTAAGATTTAAACTAACCTAGCATGGAAATTTAAGAAAATAGGGGAGGAAGAAGACCTAAAAGCTAAGAAAAACAAAAATTAACAAAATTAAACAAGTAAAAGGAAGATTGTGGTACCAGAAAATGAGATGAATTGAAGCAAATACGTTAATTATGAGCAAATGGTGTGATGAACAGTGTTTTTCTTAGGTTTGAGAAGCACAAGTGCGAAAAGAGTAAAAGGAGGCCCCAAGGGTCTATTTATTGAGAGAACCCTGGGGCCCAGTCTCACCTACCAGTGCGGACCGCACGAAATGGACCGCGGTCCGCACTGGGCTATTTTGTCCATGTTTGAGAAGGCATCCCTCTACGGTCCGCACAAAATGGACTGCGGATGCAGAGGCCCACCGCGGACCGCGCAAAATGGACTGCGGCCGCGGTGGCAAACTTCAGAGAGTTCACTCTTCACCCTCTGCCAGTGCGGTCCGCACAAAATGGTATTGCGGCCGCACTGCAAACTTCAGAAACCTGTGCATTTTTTTCAATTATGTCCTGCACTGCATCAACTCAATCCTGTAACATCTCACAACTAGTTTGCCCAAATATCAATCCTATACTACAAAGAAAATCAAAGAAAACAAATAAAAAACACATGGGTTGCCTCCCAAGAAGCGCCTGATTTAACGTCGCGGCACGACGCATGTTACCATCCAATCATTTGAAATGAACAACAGCCACCACATGGCTATCATCAAACTTCCCCAAATAGTGCTTGACTCTATGTCCATTCACTCTAAAAACTTCCCCACTTTTGTTCTTCAAATCAAGAGCACCAAATGGGGTCACAAACACTACTTCAAATGGTCCACTCCACTTGGATTTCAGCTTTCCTGGTAACAACCATAGTCGAGAATTGAATAAGAGCACCAAATCTCCCACCTTGAACTCCTTGCCCCGAGTGTATTTGTCATGAAGATATTTCATTTTATCCTTATACAGGGACGAACTAGAGTAAGCATGGAACCTAAATTCATCAAGCTCATTGAGTTGCTCCACCCGAAGATTAGCAGCTATGTCCCAACCAAGATTCAACTTCTTCAAGGCCCACATGGCCTTATGCTCCAACTCCACTGGTAAATGACATGCTTTCCCAAACACCAACCGGTACGGCGACATACCAATTGGGGTCTTGTAAGCGGTCCGGTAAGCCCATAGAGCATCATCTAACTTTTTAGACCAATCGGTCCTATTGGCATTGACGGTTTTGGACAAAATGCTCTTGATTTCCCTGTTAGACACTTCAACCTGGCCACTTGCTTGAGGATGATAAGGCGTAGACACTTTGTGGTTGACACCATACTTATAAAGCAAGGTATCAAAAGCTCTATTACAAAAATGCGATCCTCCATCACTAATAATTGCCCGAGGCGTGCCAAACCTTGTGAAAATGCTCTTCTTCAGAAATGCCACCACACTCCTAGCTTCATTGTTGGGCAAGGCCACGGCCTCAATCCATTTTGACACATAATCAACCGCTACAAGAATGTAAGTGTTTCCACACGAGCTTACAAAAGGGCCCATAAAATCGATACCCCATACATCAAAGATATCAACTTCAAGAATGGTGTTTAGAGGCATCTCATCTTTCTTGGAAATCTCGCCCGCTCGTTGACATTGATCACATCTTTTTACTAGATCACTTGCATCTTTGAACAAGGTTGGCCAATAAAAACCACAACTCAGAACTTTTAAAGTCGTCCTCGCCCCTCTATGATGGCCACCATAAGGGGAGGAATGACAAACCTCTAGAATGCTAAATTGCTCCTCCTCAGGTACACACCTCCGGATCACTCCGTCGGTGCAAATCTTGAACAAGTACGGCTCGTCCCAATAGAAGTCCAAACTATCCCGTTTGAGCTTCTTCCTTTGGTTAGAAGAGAGCTCACATGGGATGATGCCAGTCACAAGGAAATTAGCAATGTCCGCGAACCATGGCATATCACGCATCGACACAAAAAGGAGTTGCTCATCGGGGAATGTGTCATTGATCTCTAGGCCATCACACGGCCTTCCTTCCTCATCCAAGCGGGACAAATGATCTGCCACTTGGCTTTCACTACCTTTCCGGTCCACTATCTCCAAATCAAACTCTTGAAGTAATAAGACCCATCACATCAGTCTAGCTTTGGAGTCTTTCTTTTTCATCAAATATCTAAGAGCTGCATGATCGGTGTGCACTATGACTTTGGCTCCCATAAGATATGGCCGAAATTTTTCCATGGCGAACACAATAGCCAATAATTCCTTCTCAGTCACCGTGTAGTTCCTTTGAGCCTCATTCAGAGTCTTGCTCGCATAGTACACTGGATGAAACATCTTGTTCACACTTTGACCCAAAACTGCCCCAACCGCAACATCACTCGCGTCGCACATGAGCTCGAAAGGCAAGCTCGAATTGGGTGCGGTAATGATCGGGGTGGTGGTCAACTTATGCTTGAGAATTTTAAAGGCTTCCATACATCTCTCATCAAACACAAACTTGGTATCCTTTTCTAGCAACTTGCAAATAGGTTCACTACCTTCGAAAAGTCCTTGATAAATCGCCGATAGAACCCCGCATGCCCAAGAAAACTCCTCACCCCCTTGACAGAAGTGGGGGAAGGAAGCCTTGAAATCACCTCTATCTTGGCTTTGTCAACTTCAATGCCATGCTTTGAAATTTTATGGCCCAACACTATGCCCTCCTCAACCATGAAGTGGCTTTTTTTCCAATTTAGCACAAGATTGGTGTCTTCACACCGGGCCAACACTCTATCCAAATTTCCCAAACACTCTTCAAATGAATCACCAACCACACTGAAGTCGTCCATGAACACCTCTAATATATCTTCCACCATATCGGTGAAAATTGCCATCATACACCGTTGGAATGTTGCCGGTGCATTGCACAACCCAAAGGGCATCCGAGAGAAAGCAAAGGTGCCATATGGACAAGTAAAGGTTGTCTTCTCTTAATCCTCCGGAGCTATCAAAATTTGATTGTACCTTGAATAATCGTCCAAGAAATAATAGAAGGCACGCCCAGCAAGGCGATCTAGCATCTGGTCCAGGAAAGGCAATGGGATGTGATCCTTGCGGGTCACTTTGTTCAGCTTTCGGTAGTCCATGCAAACCCTCCACCCGGTAATTGTCCAAGTGGGAATAAGTTCATTGTTGTCATTTGTCACCACACTCATCCCACCCTTCTTCGGCACACATTGCACCAGAGAAGTCCATGAGCTATCGGAGATTGGATACACCACACTTCCATGTAGCCACTTGATCACTTCTTTCTTCACCACTTCTTGCATTGCCTCATTGAGCCTCCTTTGATGTTCCAAGGAGGGCTTTGCATCATCCTCCAAAATAATCTTGTGCATGCAAAATGCGTGGCTTATTCCCCGAATATCGGCCAGAGTCCATCCAATTGCCCTTTTTCGCCTTTAAAGCACCTCCAAAGTGGCCTCAACCTGCATGTTAGTAAGGCAAGAAGAAAGAATAATTGGTAAAGTTGAATTAGAGCCCAAGAATTCATACCTGAAGTGTGGAAGTAGTGGCTTCAACTCCAACACCGGGGGTTCCTCGATTGAAGGCTTTGTTGGAGGCGTCTTTCTATTTTCAAGATCCAAAGAAAGTGTCCTAGGCTCATAAGAATAACAACCCATTCCATGTAAAGCATTCACGCACTTCACTCGGCCCGCATCATCATTGACATCCAAATTCAACAATACGGCCTACCAAAGGGTCCTCAACATTGATCATTGCACTGGTATCATCAATTATCACAGCCGTGACTAAATCCAAAAATGAGCACACTTCGGTACANACAAGTCGTATCTTAATGGTTTAAAAGGCACTAGGGTAGTGACTTTCACCTAGGTGGCCAATTGACGGGTACTTGCATCCATGGCACGATTGACATGATTGGGGAATATGTTATAACCGTTGTTCGATACTACCCACTCTACACCTCTTGGTAGAAAGAGTGATTTTGCCCAATTGACTTTCTCAAGACCAATTGGGTATGCATATTTGTCCAAGCAACTAGGGTTCAAGTCGGGTATTACTCTCTCGAGGTTTAACCCTTTAATTGGGACTATCAAATCTCTTGAGTCCATCCCAATTCCTTGTTGAGTCAATTTTGGAGACTTAGGCTCTCTTTCTCAAGAAGAGCCAAAGTCAACTTAGCACAAACTAGTGTTTGCAACCAGTAATTCATAAATTGAACCATAAAATTGATCCAAATAAAAAACACCCATAGTCAATCTAACCTTAAATCACAACACACATCAATTATCCAAACTAGGGTTGAGCCACAACCCTAGCTAATGGGTCTACCTACTCATGCTTGAAGAGAAAATTAGAGAAATTGATGAAGAGAAAGACATATTAATTAATTACTAATATAAATACAAAGATTCAACGATTAAAACTAAGTAAAAGTGCCCAAAATGGCTAAGAAAAGTCTTCTCACGAGCGCAGCTACTATATTACAACGTTAAATGCCCTAAAAATGGAAAAAGAATCTATTTATACTAAGCTGGAAAAATTGGACAAAATTGCCCCCGCGGGGTCAGTGCGGACCACACAAAATGGTGTGCGGCCGCACTAGGCTCTTGAAATTGAAATTTTGACACTCTAAACCCAGGCTCTGCGGACCGCATAGAATGGACTGCGGCCGCGGAGGCTTTCCATGTGGTCCGCGCAGAAGGGACTACGGACCACACAGGCTTCATCTTCTGAATTTGGCATCTCTCTAAACTTTGGTTCTGCGGACTGCACAGAATGGTCGTGCGGCCGCGGTGCCTCGGTGCGGACCACACAAAACCTTCTGCGGCTGCACTGCCTTGATGCCTAAAAATCCAACTCTCTGAATCTCCCTAGTGCGGACCGCACAAAGTGTAGTACGGCCTCACTAGGCCTGTTTCTCCTGAGTTTTGTCTTGTCTTTTGGTACTTGTGTAGGTTTCACTCTTTTTGAGCCGATCTTTGACATCTTGTCACTTTGTTGATCAAACTTGCAATCAAGCATAACTTATGAGCCTTTTGGGACTATTTTGTATGAATTTATAATGAAAGCATAAGCATAAAGGGGTATAAAATGCGTCAAAATCCCTATTATACACCGAAGCAGTTATTATGTGGATCGGGTTGCACGCCGAAGCAGTTATTATACACCGCTGAGTGATTTAGTGTGCTGAGTATTGAGCTTCATGAGAGAGGATGCGAGGAAATGAGACTGAGTACTCTGAGAGTGTGAGTACATGTTTCAGCTCTAAAATACATGGCATTTACATGCATATATGACATACAGACATAGAGATGCATTTTGCTCATGCTATACAGTATCACATCATTCATGACTTATTATACACATTGATATGGGTATGGAGAGGCACTTTATACTTGTTATTTGGAAAGAAAATGAAACATTTTATTTATTGTGAAAAGGATATTTGGAAAATTACAGTTTTCAAACTTACTCGTACTTTTGGCATTTTCGGTAAAAGATTTGGGATTTTCTTTCACTTAGATATTTGAAAAGCATGACCATTTTCTGGAACTGTGAACGAGCTGAGTATTTTACTTTTGAGATATCTCTTTTATAATTGCATTTATGTTGTTATGAACTGTTGTGGAAAAAATTGGCATTGGACCCAATCCTGTGTTAGCTCGTCACTACTTTCAACCTAAGGTTATGTCTGTTACTTACTGAGTACATGGGGTCGGTTGTACTGATACTACACTTCTGCACATTGCGTGCAGGTGTTCGGTTGCTGTTATTGTTGTGCTCGATGGTTGCGAGACTTGAAGATGTACCGGTGTCCCTGTTGTAGCAGCCTCCTTTGTTTGGGGTAGCCATAGCTTATAAAACTCTGTTTATTTCTTTTCAAACGGACTATGTATTCCTTTCATTTTCGATTTGTAAACTCTATTCTTAGAAGCTCATGATTTTGTACTACCATTCCTTGGGATGCATATAGAATTCAGTAAATTTATTTTTGTTTAATCGACTTAATAAGATTATTGAAACTGGATTGCTTTAGTTGGCTAACCTAGTGGGTTGGGTTAGGTGCCATCACGACTGGTGGATTTTGGATCGTGACAAGTTGGTATTAGAGCTCTAGGTTCATAGGTTCTACAAGTCATGAGCAAGTGTCTAGTAGAGTCTTGCAGGTCGGTATGATGACATCCATACCTATCTTCGAGAGGCTACATGGCATTTAGGATACACTTCCCATCTTTCTTTCCTTATCGTGCGGCATTGATTCAGCTTGAAGCATAATTCTTTGAATTTCTTCCACGTATTCGTATGCGCGCATGAGCGCTCGATATCAGCTGTGCATCCACGACTTGTGATTCCCTAGATGAGGTGCGAGATGTGATTTGTATGTGTTGATGATGGGCCAGGCTGGAGGACTTGAGGCTGGATTTTGACTGTAGCTTGAGCACAGAGGTGTTGATTGTATGAGCACGTGCTTTTGGATTTATATGCCCGGTAGTGTCAAGATTAGTGGAATTTATGGCTGGATGACTACGTGATGAGTATGATGTGACTGAAGGATCGAGTTATGTGTGTGTTGAAGGATCTTTTCATATTGTTTAGTGGAAGAGTGAAGTAGATTTTCATGTCGTGATATGAGTTTAGACTCAGGAAGATTAAGTGGTTGCGTAATAGTTATGACTATGGAAGGGCGTAGAGAGATGTCAGTTTGAGGCTCAATAGGCGGGTTATCACTTGCGAGGTGTCCTGAGGTTGTGTGATCCCTATGTTGTTTCTGTGGAGAGTTTTCTCTTACCGATGGGTTATATGTGTAGAACCTGAGTTTGGATCGCTTGAGGAGGTTGGCTTGACTGTCACGAGGATGAACGTGATCTTAGCAGATGATTTAAGGTATTATATGGTTTGTGTTACATAAGCTTATGAAGGATTTAGTTGAATTTCAGTGCGGGATTTTGGGCAGCAATAGAGTATGGGTATTATAAGTTATCAAATGCTCTATTCCTTGGCTTTGAGCCAAGTGGGGGAGTATGCTATCGACGGTTTGATTACGTGGTTAGGTGTTGTATTGGTTTCAGTTTGAGGTATATTGGTGAATCAGTTATGGCTTACAGAGGTTGAGATCGAGGATATCTCGAGTAAGGGAATTTCTAGATGTCACACCTCCTTTTTACCCAAGGGGGATATAAGGGAGTTTTTCCAATTAAAGTGACATTATTCGATATGNACTACAATCAGGTCGTCTCTCTCATTTTCCACACTGGTTATTCTTTCATTCAAGGCCTCCTTCTCTCTTTCAAGATTAGCTATGGTCTCATCTCGGTCTACTTCATATACCACTAGATCATCTCTAGATTGCTCTGCCTCTCCTAGTTCTATTGAGAGGGTCTCCTTGTCGTTTATAAGGCTATAATAGGCATCAATTAAGACATTTGATAAAGACCTTAGCTTCTTGGAAGAATAGGATTTCAGATTTCTCTGAACATCCCGGAAGCTTACCTCGTCGTCTTCATCTTCTTCATCGTCATCATATGACTGAGCCATCAGCGCGAACAGTGAGTCGTACTTCGTTGCTTTAGTTTCCACTACCAACAAGGAACTGTTTTCTGCATCTGAATCCATTTCGGATTCACTTGAGAAGTCTCCCCAAGTAGCAAGGGCATGCTTAATGATATTGTCTGCAGCACTTTTTCGATTGATTCTTTTCTCAGGAACCAGGTTCCTTTTTCCTGCCTTGTCAGGATTTTGCTTGTACTGCTCCTGTTTCGCAAATGGGCTGTCTTTGATGAAATGCCCTGACTTTCCTCATCCATGACAGAGATCATTGTTCCTGTTTTACTTGAACTGCCCCACTTTTGTATGCCACCATTTCTTCGAACCATTTTTTGAAATCTCTTAGTAAGATAGGCCATGTCACTATCTTCATCACTTGAATCACTCTGTTCAGCTTCAAGCACCAGGTTCTTTTCCTTCTTGGGCTCTCTTCTTTCACTGTCTTTCTTTTTTTTCATCTCGTAAGTTTCAGATTACCAATCAGCTCATCCATGGTCAGACTCTATAGATCTTTAGCTTCCATGATGGCATTTACCTTACTTTCCCAAGACCCAGGTAGGATGCTGAGGATTTTCCTTACGAGCTTATTTCTGGGAATGACATCTCCAAGTGAGTGAAGCTCATTTATGATGGAGGTGAATCTAGTGTGCATATCTTGTATAGATTCATCATCCTTCATCCGAAAGAGTTCATATTCTATGGTGAGCATGTCAATCTTGGATTGTTTGACCTGAGTGGTTCCTTCATGAGCGGTTTGCAATGCCTCCCATATTTCCTTGGCAGTTTCGCAAGCTGAGACTCTGTTGTACTCATCAGGTCCTATGCCACACATCAAGATTTTCTTGGCACGGTAGTTCTTTTCTACAGCTTTTCTGTCAATGTCGGTGTACTCTCTTCTTCCTTTCGGCACCATATGCCCTGTTTCTTCAATCTTCTTCATGGGAACATGTGGACCATCACATATAATGTCCCACAGCTCTGAATCTTCTGCCATAATGAAATCATGCATCCTGGTCTTCCACCAGCCATAATATTGACCATTGATTCTGGGAGGTCTATAGGTTGATTGTCCTTCTTCAAAGCTTGGTGGAGCAGCCATTGAGGATTCCTCCTAGGTGTTAGCCTTATAGGAGAAACCTGCTCTGATACCAATTGTTGACTTATGTGAGTCCACCAAACTATAGAGAACCTGGTCCTCTATGAGACTGATACGCAGAATGCTGTAAGGACTGAATGTAAAGAAGGCCAGAGATTTTCTACATGGAAAAATCCCACACAAGGGGATCAAAAAACCACGACCTACACCTGTAGGCTTTAAACTCAACTAACTTGTAATCTACCTATTACAAGCCACTTTGCAAACTCCCTTTTGCAAAGACTTTAAACTAACTTGTGATGCACCACCACAAGCCACTCTACAACTCTCCTAGTTACAGAGGATTTAACTTATGACTATTTCTAGTCACAACATAAATTCTATAGTTTACGAATTTGGTTTGTTCCTAAGATAGCGCTTCTAAGAAAGCAAACTAGGAATTACAATGTATAACAATTAGCAAGATTACAACTCAACTATGGACGTAGAGGAGACTCGATTAGAAGCTGATCCTTAGTGGAGTTGTCTTCTTATTCTTGACACACACAGTGACTTCAAGGCTAGATGAACTTTATTATGCTTGAGAGAATGTCACTGAATCCGCACCGCAAGTGTGTCTTGCACCAGGTTGTTTTATCATAAAAGATATGACAATAGGTAGTGATGTCAACTCTTGGTGTACTTCTTCTAGGTGAGAGGTGACTGTTGCACAGTCTGAGCATCCACTTCTGAGCATATGCGTTCCAGCTGGATAGTGGGCTTTGTACTTCCTGTCAGGATACACCAGCAGACCAGGTCCTAGTTGTGTACACACCAGCAGACCAGGTCCTAGTTATGTTCCTCTTCTGTAGCAAATGCCAGATGATCACTTTCTTCTGTCATATTCCAGCTGTGCACCTGACTTGTACTTTCTGTCAGAGAACCTGAAGCAGTAGGTCCCTGTTGTGTTTATTCCTTTGCTGGTTTTCAGGCTTAGATTAGTTTACATGAAATTTATGTCCTGTGCGCCAGGTGCTCTATCTGGTTCTTCATGACAAGTTTGTTAGATCATCATCAAAATATAAAATACTGAAAACCCCATCAGTATGTTTGGGCTTGGTATAATCGAACCCTTGGGTTCGGAGTGGGTGAGAACAAGATCTCGAACCCTAAGTGTTTTGGCCTTAGGCTCTTTTTAGATCGGGCCATTATGGCCTCTAATAGATGGCTATTATTCTCTTTTGGCTTAAAAGACTTAGTAATAAATTTCTTTATGCCTTAGCATGTATTTTTTACCCATTGGGTTTTCTGAGGGCCCGATGCCGATTGATACCCCTTTGCTTTTTGTGCCTTAGCACGTTTGATACCTCTTAAGGTTTTTCGAGGGCTGATTTTATCGAAGCCCTTTTTAAGTCGTTTTGTCAGGGATAGCCTTTTTACTGTTTTTTTCAAAGTATTTTAAGGCCTATTACTTATTGCGGGTTGGGACGTCTCCGTGTCGCGTTATTTCGGCCGTAGCCTTCAATATGGTTGTAGCCTTCGGGTATGACTCTTGGATTTATTCCCCGATAATATTTTGAACTTGTTTGAAATGTCAGTCCCCGAGTACAATGGCCTTGGCCTATATGTCGATGGGTGCCTCTTTGAGGTCTTATGAATCCGAGTTTAGATAACTCGAATTTGTTGACTGTTGATGATAGTCCCCGAGTGTTCGAGGTGTATTTGCGTTTGGCCCTTGAGCCATTTCTCACAAAATCATAAGTATGGAGCTCGTGTCTTAGCAAATTTCTTTTGAGACACAAAGAGTTTTATATAGAAAGAATGCTTCTTTGAATAATTCATACATGCGTACATGTTTTGCCATCGGGACTCGACTATTCTATATGGACACGGTTCATCCGACCATTTGGCCCATTACAAGGTTTTCCTATCGAGACCCTTTGAAATGAAGTATTTTTCTTGAAAATATATCCTCCGAGGCTAATGCCCCCCAGTATTCGACGTTGATTGAAAAGAAGCCTTGGATACTGTTGAATTTTCCTTAGGTAGCACATAGTTGTTGCCTCGTTAAAAACCTCACCGGAAAACCCATTTGGGATAAAACCCAATCTAAGGGAAAAAGAGTGCAACGCGTGCTTTAAAACCTAAGGACTTCGTGTTGAAAAGTTTTCTCGATATCTTTGGTCGAACACCTGTAATAAGTTAGTATCAAATTCAAATAGAGAAAGGGATAAAGTCATACCTCAGCAATAATATCATTTGAGTAGTGATACATTCCAATTGTTTGGAAATTGTTCGCCCTCACGTGTGCCGAGTTTGTAAGATCCCTTTCCAATGACGCCGATAACTCGATATGGTCCTTCCCAATTCGGGCCTAGTTTCCCTTCGTTTGGGTCTCGAGTATTGAGGGTGACTTTCCTTAGAACTGAGTCCCCGATTCCGAAGTGGCGAAGGTTGGCTCTTCTATTGTAATATCTCTCAATTCTTTGCTTATGTGCAGCCATCCGAACAAGTGCAGATTCTTGTTTTTCATCCAACAGTTTGAGGCTAGTATTCATAGCCTCGTGATTTGATTCCTCTGTTGCATGTCTAAATCTAGCGTTGGGTTCCCTGACCTCGACTAGAATTAAGGCCTCGGAGCCATATACTAAGGAGAACGGGGCCGCCCCCGTGCTGGACTTCGATGTCATTCGATACGCCCAAAGAACTTCGGGTAGAACTTCTCTCCATTTCGCCTTGGCGTCGTTCAACCTTTTCTTTAGGTTTTGAATGATAGTCTTGTTTGTCGATTCAGCCTGTCCATTTCCGCTCGGGTGATACGGCGTCGATAAGATCCTTTTTATTTTGTGTTCTTCGAGTAACTCCATTACCTTGCTGCCGATGAATTGCTTTCCGTTGTCGCATACAATTTCGGCAGGTATCCCAAATCCACACACGATGTAGTCCCAATGAAGTCTATAACTTCTTTTTCTCTGACCTTCTCGAAGGCCTGTGCTTCCACCCATTTACACAAGTAGTCAGTCATAAACAAAATAAATTTAGCTTTACCTGGGGCCGTTGGTAGATAGCTGAAGATGTGCATTCCCCATTTCATGAATGGCCATGGGGATAGGACCGAGTGAAGTTGCTGTCCGGGCTGATGAATCATTGGTGCAAACCTTTGACATTTATCACATTTTCGAACAAACTCCTTAGTGTCTTTTTCTATGTTATCCCGGTAATACCCTACTCTAACGATTTTGCGAATCAAAGACTCGGTGCCGGAGTGGTTTCCAAAATTGCCTTCGTGGATCTCTCATAAAACATAATCGGTGTCCCCTGTCCCAAAACCTACCACCAATGATCCATCAAACGTCCTTCTGTATAATGTTCCATCTTCATCCAATGTGAACCGAGCAGCTTTGGTTCGTAGGGCCCTCAACTCTTTATGGTCCGATGGGAGCTTTCCATTCTTTAAATATTCAATGTATTTATTCCTCCAATCCTAACTTGTAGAATTTATCTCGGCATGACCCTCCTCGACCACAGATTTCGATAATTGGACGACAGTCCCCGGGATAATATCATCTTCCTCGACTGATGATCCCAAGTTTGCAAGTGCATCGGCCTCACTGTTTTGTTCTCGAGGTACATGGTCTAGAGTCCACTCTTTGAAGCGGTGCAACGTTACCTGTAGCTTGTTGAAATACATTTGCTACCTGTCCTCTCGAACTTCGAAGCTATTGTTTACTTGGTACACCACCAAAGAGTCACACTTGGCTTCAATGACTTCTTCCCCTAAGACTTTAGCTAGCTCGAGACCTGCAATCATGTCCTGGTACTCAGCCTCATTGTTAGTCAGCCTAGAAGTTTTGATAGACTGCCTAATAGTGTTACCTGTGGGTGGCTTCAAAACGGTGCCTAGCCGGACCCCTTCACATTAGAACCGTCGTCTGTGAAAAGGGTCCATACCCCCGATGATGTGCCCGATTTTAACAAGAGTTCCTTTTAAACTTCGGGTACGGGTTGGCATGAAATCAGCCACGAAGTCCGCTAAAATTTGAGACTTGATGGCCGTTCGAGGTTGATACATACTCGATATCGTACCCACTGAGTTTGACCGCCCATTTGGCCAATCGACCCGAAAGTTCGGGTTTGTGCAAAATATTACGAAGTGGGTGAGTGGTTAACACACATATGGGGTGACATTGAAAGTATGGTTTCAGCTTTCTAGAAGCGCTTATTAGTGCAAGTGCTAATTTCTCCAAGTGTGGATATCTAGTTTCTACTTCCCCTAAGGTTTGACTTACATAGTAAACGGGAAATTGCGTACTTTGGTCTTCTCGAACTAGGCACACCACTTACCGCGATTTCCAACACCGCCAAATATAAGTAGAGTTTCTCATCGGCCTTCGGGGTGTGAAGAAAAGGCGGGCTCGATAGGTATCGTTTTAATTCCTCTAATGCTTGTTGACACTCTGGGGTCCAGGTGAAATCATTCTTCTTCTTTAGTTGAGAGAAAAATTTGTAGCTTCGATCCGATGACCTCGAGATAAATCGGCCTAGAGCAGTTATCCGTCCAGTTAGCCTCTGCACGGTTTTTACGCTGTCCACAACAGTGATGTGTTTGATGGCCTTGATTTTATCGGGGTTGATCTCGATCCCCCGATTTGACACCATGAAGCCTAGGAACTTGCCCGAGCCGACCCCAAAATCATTTCTCGAGGTTGACTTACCTATTTGTTCTTCGAACAACATATTTACTAGGCGTTGGTAAGTAGCTCCCGCATTTTTCAGCCCGAAGGGCATTACATGTAACAATATGTTCCATACTTGGTGATAAACGAGGTCTTCTCCTGGTCTTTCGAGTTCATCTGAATTTGATTGTACCCGGAACAGGCATCGAGAAAGGTAATGATCTCGTGGCCAGTCGTGGCATCGATCATGCGATCGATGTTAGGCAGTAGAAAAGAGTCTTTAGGGCATGCCTTGTTTAAATCCTTGTAATCTACGCACATTCTAAGTTTGTTCCCTTTTTTAGGGACTACGACTACATTGGCTAACCATTCGGGGTATTTTACCTCCCGAATGGACCCTATTTTAAGAATTTTAGTTACCTCATACTTTATGAATGCATGCTTTACCTCGAGCTGTGGCCTTCTCTTTTGCTTCACCGGTTTGAACCTGGGGTCGAGGCTTAGCCGGTGTGTTGGTATCTCCGGTGGGATCCCTGTCATGTCTAAATGGGACCAAGCAAAACAATCCATGTTATCGATAAGAAATTGAATAACTTTTTTCTTGAGTTTGGGGGTTAACCCCGTTCCCAGGTATACCTTTCGCTCGGGCAGGTACTCGATCAATATAACATGTTCCAGCTCCTCGATCGTTGATTTGGTAGCGTCGGAGTCTTCGGGTACAATAAAGGTTGGAGGAGCCAGAAAGTCCTCTTCTTCTTCTATCTCTTGCTCTCCCGATTCGGTCGGGGCTGGTGGCTGTGATTGCTATTTGGTTTTCTGTTTACCTTTAATGCTCGATCTTTCCCAGGTTGATAATGTTGATACCGGTATTACCTCGTCAACTGCAAATATCTCCTTTGCAGCATGCTGCTCCCCGTATACAGTTTTCATGCCATCCGACGTCGGGAATTTCATTATTTGGTGAAGAGTCGAAGGAACTGCCCTCATGTTGAGGATCAAAGGCCTCCCGAGTAGGGCATTGTACCTCATGTCGCCCTCGATCACGTGGAACTTGGTATCTTTAATGGTTCCGGACACGTTCACTAGCAGAGTAATCTCACCCTTAGTTGTTTCACTGGCCATGTTGAAGCTGTTTAAGACCCAAGCTGCGGGCACAATTTGATCTAGTAGGCCGAGTTGCTCCACGATCCTCAATCGGATGATATTCGCCGAACTACCTGGATCCACTAAAAACACGCTTAACTTGAGCTTTATTTAATAAGATAGAAATTACTAGAGCGTCGTTGTGTGGTTGAGAAATGCCTTCTTCCTCCACATCATTGAATGATAAGGAACCCTCGGGCACATAATACCGGGTCCGTTTCTCCCTAGTA
The DNA here is from genome assembly GCF_001879085.1 of Nicotiana attenuata. Lineage (NCBI taxonomy): Eukaryota > Viridiplantae > Streptophyta > Magnoliopsida > Solanales > Solanaceae > Nicotiana > Nicotiana attenuata. Next base: position 59,067,331 of record NC_031999.1, on the reverse strand, counting down.
ATCGACACCTTAGTGCGTTTGAATACGGGCCCTTGTGGAATATCGACCCCGCCGATGATCATATGAATGACATGCTGCGGTTTCTCCTGTTCATCTTTCCTATTGGCGTCTCTCTTTCTGAAATGGTTCTTGGCTCGATCGCTGAGGAACTCTCGAAGGTGGCCCTTGTTGAATAGACGGGATACCTCCTCCCTTAATTGCTTGCAATCCTCGGTTTTGTGACCATGCGTGCCATGATATTTGCACATCAAATTTGGGTTTCTTTTGGAAGGATCGGTTTGTATGAGTCTGGGCCATCTAGTATATTTGATCTTTCCGATTGTCGATACAATGCCTGATGCATCAACGCTGAAGTTATATTCCGACAATCGAGGTGCCTCCACGGGATCGACGTGCTTATCAAAACCGCTTTTACTCATAAGTCCCCTAGAATTTTGTCCTTGATCGTTCCTTCGATCATTCCAGGGAGGATTGCGTCCCGAGCCATTGTTCCTTCGATCCGCGGTATATAGTTGATATCTCTCCCTGTTCGACCTTGGTTCCCTGTCGATGTCCCTCTAGGTTTTAACTGCTAGCCTGTTTGGATGTACTAAACCGGAAGGGGCTCCTAATTGGTCGTCCTCGACCCTGTTCTTCGATTGATATCGGTTGTGCATATCTGCCCAGGTTACAGCTGGATACTCGACCAAGTTTCTTTCAACTATCGTGATGCTATCAAACTCCGCTCGTTCAAACCCTTGTGTGAAAGCCTGAACGACCCAATCACCTGTGACTGGTGGCAACTCCATGCGTTCCATTTGAAATCGGGATACGAACTCCCTCAGCATTTCATCACCCCTCTGTCTGATCTTAAAAACGTTCAATTTCCTCGTTGCGACCTTTATGGCCCCAGCGTGTGCCTTCACGAAGGCGCCTGCTAACATGGCAAATGAGTGGATGGAATTCGGTGGCAGGTTGTGACACCAAATCATTGCTCCCTTTGACAAAGTTTTCCCAAAAATTTTCAACAAAACCAACTCGATCTCATCATCATTTAAGTCGTTCCCTTTAATCCCGCATGTGTACGAAGTGAAGTGTTCATTAGGATCGATTGTCCTGTTGTATTTAGGTGTATCTGGCATACGGAACTCCTTAGGAATGGGCTTCGGAGCCGCACTCTGAGGAAATGGCTTTGCACGAACTTTTTCGCATCCAAACCTTTTAAGATCGGGGGTGCCCCCCCGTATTTGATCAACTCAGGAGTTGTATATTTCTACTTTCTTGTCATTATCTTCGATTTTTTTCTCTCCCGACTCGATTCTTTTGGTGAGCTCCTCGAGCATCTTCATAATTGCAGGATCAGTCCCCGATCCATTACTGTTCGACCTTTCAGGCACCGGCTCAGTACGGCGAGTGATTTCTTGTTCGACCGCACTCGGAGTTTTGTGTTGACTTAGAAGCTGAGCGATAGCAACCTGCTGAGCCTGTAGCATCTCGAATATTACCTGGAGGTGAACTCCCCCGTCTCCTACACCCTGTGTTCCTTGGCCACCAGATCGGCCTTCCCCACGTACACTCCCTTCGGGGTCTGCGCCTAAATCCGCATTTAAAGCAATGTGCAAACTGATATCGACCGGTACTCCTTCGGGATTAACCGGTGGCACCCCGGCTCCTGGAGCAATTACGTTATCGTTTTTCCAGTGAAATCCAAGACCATCATCACCATGTGCGGGTGCGTTTTGTGAATTTTACATGTTTTAACCTGAGAACAGAAATTCTTGACAAGAACAAGTGTGAAAATAACGTGTGTTATCAGAATCAGTACTGAAACAATCACTATTATCCTTAGCCCCATGGATGGCGCAACTGTTTACCCTAAAATTCGAGTAACAATTAAACTTATATTGTGATTTTAAAGATATGTGATTAAGTCCAATACCTATTGATAAACAAGAAGTTAAATATATAAATTGAAGAGGTAAAACAAGTCAAACCAGTGTACAAGCCAAGTCTTGACCCCGAGTTATGGCAGCCTCGAGGTAGGTTAGTAAGAACAACAAAATTATAAGACAACTCTGATGAATAGTAAGCAAGAAAGAATATAAATTCCTTTGTCCAATGAATAACGTCTTACAAATGATTGGGCTCCCCTTTATATAATAGGGGGGTCCTAAATAAGGTACACTTCTAATTATAGTAGGGAATCTTATTGGGCAGTTGTCTAACCGCCTAGTACAAATCCGTTCCGGAATTTACTCCGTGATCTTAGGGACGTCGCGGGAATCTCGCTCTTTCTGTTACTAAACTATAACAGTATTATCTCGAGGTTGGTCATACTCGGCCTTGGCTTCATCGAGCACTTTGGTCTTCAAGTTCTATAATCCGCCATCGGGCTCGAGCCAGGTTCGTTTTGAGCTTTTTCTCAAAGCAACTCCCCGAGCCTACGAAATCGGGCATACCTGATTTCGACCGTATACAATGTCAAAATATCTTAAGTTTATATCAAAATGACTGAAGTTCATAGAAAAATGTATGAAGTACACAATTGAACTGAAGTTTGCGTGATTGCCTTTGCAAGTCAGGCCAAACTTCAGGCAAAAAATTATGAAGTTCAAACTTCAGACATACACAATTGAATTGAAGTTTGCCCTTGCTTATGAACTGAAGTTTGCGTGATTGCCTTTGCAAGTCAGGCCAAACTTCAGGCAAAAAATTCTAAAGTTCAAACTTCAGACATAAATTTTTGCCACTTCAGGCCCGTATGTCTGAAATTACGTGAAAAGTGGATACGCTTGCAATTTTTTTTTGCAAAGCGGATATAAATTAAAAGGTGGCCCAAAACTAGGTATAAATGCAAATGCCCCGATCCTTTGATTTCTAGTAGTTCTTAGATTAGGAAATAATATGAGAAAAAGTCTTAAATCGTCCATGAAGTACTATAATACGGAACAGTAAACCAACACCGGTTCTAATTTTCTTTTTTCTTTTTAACCTGAAACCCAAATTTAATGAAGTAAGAAGAATCTTAAAAGGTTATATGATCAGTTCATAAAGGCTATACCTATAGTTTTCATGAATACACGTTAATTAGGTACACTTTCTTTTTTAGTCTATCAAAAAGAAAATTGACACTTTATTATATTTAAAAAAAATTATTTTAAACTTCTCATTTTATCTTTTGTTAGATAATTTATAGAGTCACACAAATATTTATAACTCATTTCAAATTACAAGTATTAATTATTTTCTTCAATACTTTGTCTAGTCAAACACCGCCATGTAAAATGCGATAAAAAGCGTATAATAAATGTTAAAGGCGGCAAACCACATGGCAACACCTTCCCATTTATTTTAATATTTCTAGAAATATGAACAATACAATAGGAATTAATGGGGCATCAAACTGGAATTTAGTGGTACGATGATCAATTCGTTCAATGAAGCATGTGAAATAGAAATAAATAAATAAATAAATCAGAGAGATTCCAATCGATCGGAAGCTTCTTACATCAGTGGGTCTCATAAATTCTCCTGAGATCCCAAATCGAGTTGGGTCTCATAGTAGTTAAATTGAGAATATATATCACTTAATTATGATTTAATGATAAATATGTATGTATGCAAAATATATATAATTTCATTTTAACCTTGTCCTAGGAGTTTTCCGTTTTGCTCCTTTAGCGTTGAACCCATAATAAGTATATTTATTTAATACTAATCACGATTTTTCTCAATTCCTCTCGTACATTATCGTACAAAGCTATACGGTTCTCTACCTTCTTTGTCAACTACTCACATTTCCATTGGCCATGACAAAGTAGAAGAGGAATTAAGAAAATTTTCTGTATATTTGCTGATCATTAAACGTTTGTACTAGTTATTGTATAAATACACATAGGAAGAAATCTATTCTCTAACTACCTAGCCAACTGTACATTTCTTATTAGCTGTCTTGTAACAAACTAAAGGATAAATCAAAGAATAAATTAATTTGTATATACAGAAATTAAAAGGTGTAGTTCTATTTCCTTCTACTTCCTTCTAGTAAGCCCAAAGAATGTTGTTCCAATTTGGGCCCGAGGCTGTTAAGACCCAAAAGATGAGAAGAGATGCTTAAGCCAAAATATCTGATGACCCGTTAAGTCCACTTCTTTGTAGCCGTCTGATCATTATATACAATTGCATCTCCTCCATCTATTAACATTAAAACCTAAAATCTCTCTTTCAGACACAAACATCCGAAACTCATCAGAGACGAGAACTATCAAGAATCTCTGTCAATGAACTGTTGTTCCTCCATCGATACACCTACATTTCTACAAATATCAGCTCCAAATTTTGTATCATCACCAACATCCCCCCCCCCCCTCTCAAGTTGGAGGGGGAGGAAAGAACCCCAAACTTGCCCAACGGATTGTGATGAATGGGTTCATGAGGGATTTAGTAAAGAGACGGCGAGTTGGGAGGAAGATTGGACATAAGAGAGTGAAATCAGACCGGCAAGAAACTGTTGCCTCACGAAATAACAGCCGAGCTCGTCATGCTTCATTCGTTCACGGAATACCGGGTTTTTGGCGATACAGAGTAGGATCACCAGTAGGGTCTCCTGTTTTAGCAAGAAGCTTTACTGTAGTCTTTAGAGTCTAAGGGATAGGAAACAAGAGACAAGTGAGAAAAGTCAAATTCGTGCAAAAGGTCCAAGGTGAATTTTCATTAACAAAGGATCAGATGAGCTTCTCTGATGACTTCCATACCAAGGAAGAAATGTAAGGTACCTAAATCTTTAATTCTTAACTTTTGATGAAGAAAGTCTTTGAATGTAGTTAATTCAGCATCATCATTGCCTATTAACAAAATGTCATCGACATAGACTGCAACTATAGAAATAGAGGAGTCTGTCTTCTTGAAAAATAGGGAATAATTATTCAGAGAGTGAGTGAAGCCCTTGAAATTGAGAGCAGCTGTGAGCTTGGTATACCATTGTCTTGATGCATGTCGAAGTCCATAAAGTGACTTCTTTAGTTTGCAGACATGATTAGGAATAGGAGGACTAACCTTAACTGGAAATTTCATGTAAACCTCCTCATTTAAATTTCAATGTAAAAATACATTGTTTGCATCTAACTGGTAAAGTCCCCATCCTCTCTTCACTGTTGTAGCCAAAATACACTTGATAGTAGTCAATTTTGAACACTGGTGAAAATGTTCGGTGAAATCTATTCCTTCTTGCTGTATGTCACCTTTAATGATCAATCTGGCTTTCAGCCTTTCTATACTGTCATATGAGTGTTGCTTCACCTTATATACCCATTTACATGGCAATACCTTTCTACCTTAGGGTAATTCTACCACATCCCATATTTTATTGAGCTCAAGAGCCTCAATTTCTTCTGCCATTGCTTCCTGCCAACCAGGGTGATGAGCAGCCTATACATAACTGATAGGTTCTTGGATATTAGAAAAAGAGTTAAGCCTATATTGGTTAGAAGAGGTTAATCCAATAAAGCACACAAAGGTAGGAGCGACTGGAGCTAGGAAATATGACTTAGAGACATCTGTGAGATGAATTGCATTAAAAACATAGTCCTTTAGATAAGCAGGTGTTATATGAGGTCTGGTGGATTTTCTGATGAGGGATTCCATCATAGGTGCTGAAATAGGAGTAGAGGAAGAGAAGCTAGGAAAAGTGGACTGTAGGTGAGAAGAGGATCCTGGGGAAGAAGTGATAGACAAAGGAGTGTGTGGAGGAGAGTGAGGAATAGGAAACTTAGGAGAGTAAGCAGTAGTAGACAATGCAGAGGAACCAACAGGGGAAACATGAGCTGAGGGAATGATAGGTGAAACATCAGAAAAGGGAGTAGTGGTGTTAACTTTAGCAAAAGGTAAAGAAGGATTAGGAGAAGAGCTAGTGTTTACAAAAGCAAAAGGAAAAAACTCCTCATGAAAAATGACATCCCTAGAGACAAAAGTCTTAAGAGCCTGTAGATTGAGCACCTTATATCCATTATTCCCATGTGGATACCCTAAGAAAACACAAGGCAGAGCCCTTGGCTCAAACTTTGGTCTATTGTGTGGTATAGTGGAGACAAAACATAAGCAACCAAAATACTTAAGGTTTGTATAATTGGGTTTGGCTTTGAACATAACTTCATAAGGGGTTTTGAAGTGTAAAATCTTTGAAGAGAACCTGTTAGTTAAGTAAGTTGTTGTCAATAAACAGTCTCACTAATATGTGATAGGCAAATCTGATTGGTATAATAACGCTCTGGATGTTTCTAGTAAATATTTATATTTTCTCTCCACAACTCCATTTTGTTGTGGTGTATAAACACATGAAGTTTGATGTATGATCCCTTATGTGTGAAGATAATCTGACTGAAGGTGTCCACTACCCAATTCAAAGGCATTGTCTGAACTTATAATTTTGAATTTGGCATGAAACTGTCTCTCTACCATGTTTAAGAAGGATTTCAAAATTGTGAAGGTGTTAGACTTGGTACTTAATAAATAAGTCCAGGTACCTCTGCTAAAGTCATCAACAATAGTGAGGAAATACTTATAACCATCATATGTAGGACTGCTATAGGGACCCCAGGTATCCACATGAATTAACTCAAATATTGATTTTATTGAAACAGAACTTGAAGAAAAATGGAGTTTAGATTGCCTTGCCATAGGACAAATAACACATAGAGTAGAAAATTTGGAACATGAAGACATTGAAATTGAATGAACATTTCTCATATTACTCAAAGACATGTGGCCTAACCTATAGTGCCACAACTTTTCCTTTACATTGGAATCAGAAAAACTAAAACAGAAATTTAAAAAAGGAATAGAACTAGATTTCTGTCTAGATACAAAAGTATTTATAGACTTAGGTAAACTCCTAGAAACTGCATCTGAAACTCTTGACTTGAGGATGTAGAGACCTTCCTTTTCTTTACCAATCTCCAGAGGGCTTTTCAGTGAAGGGCCCTACAACAAAAAACAAGAAAAAAGGGTGAAAGAACATACTTATGCAACTGTCTACACAACTTGTGGATAGATAACAAATTGAACCTGAAAGATGGCACATACAAGACATTATGTAGTACCACATTTGGTAAAATTGACACTGAACCTGCGTGTGTAACTCTAACTCAATATGAATTAGGAAGTTTAACCATGAGGGGTTTAGGTAAAGCCTTATATTCTATGAAAAAATGTTTGTTGAAACTCATATGCTCAGTTGCTCCACTATCTAATATCCAAGAGTCATTATCAATTTGAATGAAACGGGCATGTGAGTTAAAAAATTTGGCTATAGAAGCACAACTGAGGTTTGCAGAAGCATCAGAAGTGGAAGCTGTCTGCTATCCCTTATTTGCCTGATGGAGAAGTTGCAGAGGTTGAGTTACATTCTCCTATGTAAGTGTCTGAATTCTTGTTGATACCCAATTTTTCTCCGTATATATTTTTACATATGCAAAATACTTTGAAATAGTATATATATATGCATATATAAGCATGTCCAAGTATTTTATTATTTTTTCCAAATTTTAAAAAAAAATTTAAACCAATTTATTGCCCTATTTTAACTGTACAAAGCCAATAATTATTCCCAAAATTATCATTTTTGGTGATTCAGTTATTGTATTCTCATATTTATACCAAAATATAGCTAAGCCAACTTTTGCACATTTTTTATAAATTGATTTGGTATTTTTAAAGCTAAATTGCACTTAATTGCAATATTAGCCTATTTTAAGAATTAATTGCGTTTATAATTACAAATTTGATTCCAGTATTATTAATCTAATATTTATATATTATTAACTAATTTAGCACCTTTAATTTATTTTCAAAAATCATTTTACTATTTTTATAAAATAAAAAGGGAAAAAGTGGCTATTTAAAATCTAGCCCTATTTCATTTCCAATTTTAGCCCAAATGGACCCCTCATTTAACCCCAGTTTTAATCTCAATTGGACCGGCCCAAACCCTAAATTACCGACCCCCTGACCCATTTATTTTTACCCGCCCGGCTCCCCTTTGATCCAGGTCGTTGATCAAAATGATCAACGGCCATAATTACCTCTTTCCTTTTTAATTTCCCAAACCCCCCAACCCTAAGCCATTTCATCGGAGACGCCGCCTTTGAACCCCTTCGTCTCTCAAACTCTCTCNCTAGCAAGATGAATTTTTCCGCCCAGACGAGCACATCATCAACAATACCCAATGGTCGCTTCATAAATCGGTCTGTCATTTGCAAACACATGGAAGTTGGCCTCGGAGGCCCAATACCCAAAGTCTTGAAAACTGAGAAGGGCATTAAATTGATGCTTTCCCCAAGATCACATAAAGCTTTGGCAAAGTCTGCACTACCAATAGTGCAAGGGATAGTGAAAGCACCGGGATCCTCTAATTTCGGGGCCATTGAATGTACTATGGCACTAACTTGGTGGGTCATCTTGATAGTTTCACAGTCCATTGATCTTTTCTTTGTAACCAAATCTTTCATAAATTTAGCATAACCAGGCATTTGCTCCAAAGCCTCCACCAAAGGCACATTGATGGATAAGCTCTTCATCATGTCAATGAACCTTTTGAATTGATTCTCACTTTTCTGCTTGGCTAGCCTCTGAGGATAGGGGGAGGTGGCCTAGGTAAACGTGCCTTGGATTTTGTCACAACTGGCTCCGACATGTCAATTACATGCTCCCTAGACGGGTTCACGGCCTCTTGAGTTTCCACCTCGGTTTCATTAATGTCAATCCTCACTTCATTGTTCACATTGTCATCAACCACATCTTCAACTACCAAAGGAGCCGCATCTTCTTGAAACTCAACATCATCATCAACAACTTGCTTTTGTTTCGAGGCATTCACATCACCGCCTCTCTTCGTGTTGTAACCGCCATGACATGATTGTTCCCACCCTTTGGGTTCACTACCGTATCACTTGGTAGAGCACCCTTCGAGCGAGTATTCAACGATTGAGAGATTTGGCCTAATTGCACCTCCAAATTTCTGATAAAGGTATTGTGGGAAACCAACTGTGCATCCGAATCCGCATTCTTCTTCATCATCTGTTCGAACATCATTTCGATTCTACCCATATTATTACCCGAAGAACTAGGATCTTGAGAAGGGAAAGGGGGTGGATTGTTCGGTTGTTGGTACATTGGGGGCCTTTGAAAGCCTTGCCCCCTGTTTCCTTGATTTCCATTATTCCATCCACCTTGAGTATTGTTGCCACCCCAATTGTTGTTATTACCATTCCAATTCCCTTGGTTGCCTTGATTGCCCCAGTTGTTATTTTGGTTGTTGTTCCCCCAATTACCACTGTTTTGTTGTTGATTGCCCCAATTACCTTGAGGTCTCCACTGTTGTTGGTTTGAAGAGTTGCCCTGTTGGCCTTGAAAATTGTTCACATATTGTACCTCTTCATTTTGCTCATCATAGCCATCATTTTGAAACCCATCACAATCATCAGCAAATTGCTCAGAATTCCCTTGGTTTTGTTGCCTTCTTTGCCTTCTCTTGTTGGTAAGCATACTAACACCTTCCATAGCATCACTTGGCGAGGGTTTTGGACTTGTTGCAATTGTTCCTTAGCCAATTGGTTCATAGTAGTTGTCAACTCCGCTATAGCTTGCCCATGGTCATGTAATTTCTTATGCAAATGAATAACCGTAGGGTCACCTTGAGGAACATTGGCTCTACTTTTCCATGCGGAGGATGTATCCGCCATCTCATCAAGAATCTCACAAGCTTCGTCATAAGGCAACTTCATGAAATTACCCCCAGCCAATTGATTGACTATGCATTGATTTGTAGTATTGATGCCCCGATAGAAGGTTTGTTGTATCATCGCCTCCGTCATATCATTATTGGGGCATTCCTTCACCATCGTTCTAAACCGCTCCCAAATCTCATGCAAAGGTTCCGTGGGTTCTTGCTTGAAGGCTAATATCTCATCTCGAAGTGTCGCCATGTGCCCGAGTGAGAAAAATTTAGCAATAAACTTATCCTCCAACTCATCCCAAGTTGTGATGGAATGGTTGGGAAGTCTCTCAAGCCAATCTAATGCTTTCCCCCGAAGTGAGAATGGGAAAAGCCTCAACCTAAGAGCATCCTCGGACACATTCGTCTGCTTGCTCCCCCAACATGTATCCACGAACCCCTTGAGATGTTTGTAGGCATTTTGATCCGCAGCGCTCGTAAAATACCCAAGCTGCTCAAGTAAGGTCAACATCACATTGGTTATCTGAAAATTGCCCGCTCGGATTCTGGGTGGGACAATAGCACTTGCATAGCCTTGGTTCGGGAGCACTCGAGGAACCGCTCTTGGAGGTGGTGGAGGAGGGTCTGGAACATTGTCATTTGCATTGGCCCGGCGGCCTCTACGTTGTCCTTGAGGTACAAGAGGCACCTCTTCTTCTCCAATGTCATCTACCTCCTCCCCCACATTCATATTTCCAAGANTTTCATATTGTTTAGTGGAAGAGTGAAGTAGATTTTCATGTCGTGATATGAGTTTAGACTCAGGAAGATTAAGTGGTTGCGTAATAGTTATGACTATGGAAGGGCGTAGAGAGATGTCAGTTTGAGGCTCAATAGGCGGGTTATCACTTGCGAGGTGTCCTGAGGTTGTGTGATCCCTATGTTGTTTCTGTGGAGAGTTTTCTCTTACCGATGGGTTATATGTGTAGAACCTGAGTTTGGATCGCTTGAGGAGGTTGGCTTGACTGTCACGAGGATGAACGTGATCTTAGCAGATGATTTAAGGTATTATATGGTTTGTGTTACATAAGCTTATGAAGGATTTAGTTGAATTTCAGTGCGGGATTTTGGGCAGCAATAGAGTATGGGTATTATAAGTTATCAAATGCTCTATTCCTTGGCTTTGAGCCAAGTGGGGGAGTATGCTATCGACGGTTTGATTACGTGGTTAGGTGTTGTATTGGTTTCAGTTTGAGGTATATTGGTGAATCAGTTATGGCTTACAGAGGTTGAGATCGAGGATGTCTCGAGTAAGGGAATTTCTAGATGTCACACCTCCTTTTTACCCAAGGGGGATATAAGGGAGTTTTTCCAATTAAAGTGACATTATTCGATATGAGATTATTTTATTTATTTTCAGAGTCGCCACTTGGAATAGTTATATGGTGTCCCAAGTCACCGGTTTATTTTAAATCCCAAATCGAGGAAAATTGACTTTATTTTTTGGTCCGCGAACACAGAAGACCGGGTAAAGAATTCTGTTAATCCGGGAGAAGGTGTTAGACATTCCCGAGTTCTGTGGTTCTAGCACGGTCGCTTAGCTATTAATAATTGGCCTAATTATCTGATCTATTACATGTTTTAAACCTATTGTGCATTTTTAATTTTATACCGCTTTTAATTATTTATGGAGTTGTTTCTGGAACCAGTTACGATTGTCGTACACTTGTTTATTTTTGTACATATTGCAAATCATGTCACAGGAACCGTACCCACAATCTACAACATGTATATTTTATTATTGTTTGAAGTTGTAGTCGGGTCACATGAAATGTGTACCCAAATTTGAGGAATTATGTATCATAACTATATTACGGGAACCGTACCCATAGTCACGATAATTTATTAGTACGCGCCTAAAGCAAACTACGATGTTCAAATTTTTCTAAGTTAGTTTGACTGCTGTAAAGAGTCCACATCAGCGTATTAGGATATAAAAATTCAACTACTTTAGGATAATCTAGCATTAATGGTTATAGACTTAAAAACATGAGAGATGGGCCCAAATGATTATTTCATGCCCAGTTGTGACTCTCAATTGAATGGGCCGGTCGTGGTTCTGTTTTTAGCAACAAAAGAAAATTGCCCAACATGCATTGTTCAAGTCCGGATTTGGTTCACACGAGGGTAAAATCAGAAAAAATTATTGCATTCAAGTTTAAAAATTAACTATACTACTATGATTTTAACATTCTAAGTAAAAATTAGGATTATGTTCATTTCAGACAATAACCCCATAGTTGGGGCCAAGCTTTTGGGCTTAGCACCCAGGCCCAGCTGCCTGAGTCCAGACTTGGTCAGGTAATTCCCCGATTGGGCCAAGTTACAAGTCTGGCCCATCTCATATGGTCCCCATTCGACTAATCTGAGAGAACATGTTGTTTATAACAATGGATTACTGAACATAAACTTCATTAAGATACTATAAACCACAACTATTGACCATAGCTATCAACTTTAAAATATTATTACAATATACTCCATACTAATTCTATACAAAAATCAGTTCATTAGTTAACAGTCCCTGATTTAAGTTACAACACATCTTAGATATGACTATATGCTTAAAGAAAATTTGTTATATCAACAGAATACCCCACATGGTTCTGGGCTCTTTCACTTGCTATAAACTTTCAAAAAAGGGGCCTCGAATTACAAAGGCAACTATAGAGCTGCTTTGCAAATTAGCATCTTTTGTTCCAAACCAAAGGATCTCAAAGCTTTCCCTTTCTTGTTACAACTCCATATACAATCAAGAAAATAAGAAACTTTTTGTGAAGAGTAGTTTATTAGCACAATACATTCAAAAGAGTAAACGANAGCTTACCTCTTTGTTTCTGAAATCAGTAGATATCATGCCTATAGGTTCCGTCTAACACCTAGGCAAGCCTTAGGGTAAAAGTTATAAACTACATCAGTCTCTATCAATTACGACCAGCAGGCAAGCCTAATTTGGACTTCTTATCTGAAAATATGTGATAAATCAGCCTGCCCCCCAGCTTTTAAGTTTATTCAGACCTTAATCAGTACGTGCAAGACATGCTAAACAATATGCTTTTCTTTGATCTAAGGAGGCCTGTTTGAGCCTTATTTGTTTATGTGCTTCCCCATGCTTGTTTTGTTCTTGCTTGTCGCCTTAGTATTTTTACCTTTGAAACTACAAAAGCCCAACATCCCTTCCTTTTAGGATTAGTAGTCCTAAATGCCTCCGAGACTGATAGGATTGGGGCGGGTAATAGCATGCAATAAGAAAACGAGACTATTCCGCGCTTTAATACCTTAACGGGGTGGGAAAGGGTAGATATGGATATGATGACCACGCGATAACACCACGTGTATAAGTGATTACCGGGTGTTGTGTGGGGTGATCTATATTATTTATAAACCTGGACCCCCCCCCCCTCGTTTGTCTCGTTTATTTCTATTGTTTATTTACCTAAACTTTACTAACTTAGTTTTTTCTTTAAAACTTACTANTTTGAGGTATATTGGTGAATCAGTTATGGCTTACAGAGGTTGAGATCGAGGATGTCTCGAGTAAGGGAATTTCTAGATGTCACACCTCCTTTTTACCCAAGGGGGATATAAGGGAGTTTTTCCAATTAAAGTGACATTATTCGATATGAGATTATTTTATTTATTTTCAGAGTCGCCACTTGGAATAGTTATATGGTGTCCCAAGTCACCGGTTTATTTTAAATCCCAAATCGAGGAAAATTGACTTTATTTTTTGGTCCGCGAACACAGAAGACCGGGTAAAGAATTCTGTTAATCCGGGAGAAGGTGTTAGACATTCCCGAGTTCTGTGGTTCTAGCACGGTCGCTTAGCTATTAATAATTGGCCTAATTATCTGATCTATTACATGTTTTAAACCTATTGTGCATTTTTAATTTTATACCGCTTTTAATTATTTATGGAGTTGTTTCTGGAACCAGTTACGATTGTCGTACACTTGTTTATTTTTGTACATATTGCAAATCATGTCACAGGAACCGTACCCACAATCTACAACATGTATATTTTATTATTGTTTGAAGTTGTAGTCGGGTCACATGAAATGTGTACCCAAATTTGAGGAATTATGTATCATAACTATATTACGGGAACCGTACCCATAGTCACGATATGGTCAGGTAATTCCCCGATTGGGCCAAGTTACAAGTCTGGCCCATCTCATATGGTCCCCATTCGACTAATCTGAGAGAACATGTTGTTTATAACAATGGATTACTGAACATAAACTTCATTAAGATACTATAAACCACAACTATTGACCATAGCTATCAACTTTAAAATATTATTACAATATACTCCATACTAATTCTATACAAAAATCAGTTCATTAGTTAACAGTCCCTGATTTAAGTTACAACACATCTTAGATATGACTATATGCTTAAAGAAAATTTGTTATATCAACAGAATACCCCACATGGTTCTGGGCTCTTTCACTTGCTATAAACTTTCAAAAAAGGGGCCTCGAATTACAAAGGCAACTATAGAGCTGCTTTGCAAATTAGCATCTTTTGTTCCAAACCAAAGGATCTCAAAGCTTTCCCTTTCTTGTTACAACTCCATATACAATCAAGAAAATAAGAAACTTTTTGTGAAGAGTAGTTTATTAGCACAATACATTCAAAAGAGTAAAGAGAAAACAATCAGTAATACCAATAAAAAGTGGTCAAAACCCATCATAGCTCATGATGCAAGACTAAGTGTAAGCAGGACAAAAATAGCAAANTCAGCCTGTGCTTTATAAATTGCTTCGGCACAAAATAAGAAACGATCTCTCCAACGCATAAATGGTTGTGAGTTCACGTTCTCATCATCTTTGGTAAAATCAAGTCCACCGCGAAGACATTCATAAACAGCTCTACCGTAGTTTTTAGCAGATAACCCCAATTTAGGTTTAATAGTACATCCCAACAGGGGACGACCATACTTGTTCAATTTATCTATTTCAACTTGGATCCCATGAGGCGGACCTTGGAAACTTTTAACATAAGCAGGAGGTATTCGCAGATCTTCTAGACGTAGAGCGCGCAGGGCTTTGAACCCAAATACGTTACCTACAATGGAAGTAAACATGTTGGTAACAGAACCTTCTTCAAAAAGGTCTAAAGGGTAAGCTACATAAGCAATATATTGATCTTTTTCTCCAACAACACGCTCGATGCGGTAGCATCGCCCTTTGTAACGATCAAGGCTGGTAAGTCCATCGATCCATACAGTTGTCCGTGTACCAGTAGAAGATTCGGCAGCTACCGCGGCCCCTGCTTCTTCAGGTGGAACTCCAGGTTGAGGAGTTACTCGGAATGCTGCCAATATATCAGTATCCTTGGTTTGGTACTCAGGAGTATAATAAGTCAATTTGTACTCTTTAACACCAGCTTTGAATCCAACACTTGCTTTAGTCTCTGTTTGCGGTGACATAAATCCCTCCCTACAACTCATGAATTAAGAATTCTCACAATTACAAGGTCTACTCGACACGAATTCCGCGCTAATGAAACTTTTCACAGGAATCTTTCACAAAATTTCCAACTAATACTAATATTATCAACTAATCAGAATGTTTGATTATTAGACCATGGTATTTGATTTGCCAAATACATCATTATTGTATACTCTTTCATATATACAGCGCAGCCCAATTTTTATTTTTTACTTTTTTTTTTGAAATGGAAATACAAACTGATTCTAAGTGTATTTTTTTTTTCTTCTCAAAAGTGCTTTAAAAAAAAAATGTTTTTGGAAAGAAGCTATTTTTCTGCTTCTCCTCAAAAGTTTTTTTTTTCTTCCAAAAGTTTGGCCAAACACTTCAACTTTGAAAAAAAAATGCTTCTAGGTTGGAGAAGCTTGAGCAAAAGGCTATAAGTCATCTTTTGTTTATCACTTAATCATCACTTTCTTTGGTTAAATATAGGGGATTTTTCTACAAATAGTAAGTCGGATTCACCCTCTGCATTTTCTGGCGAGTACATATAAATTATACATTGATTACTATATAATTATTCATATATTATATATTCATTGGCTATTTTTTATTTAAATGATTGAACGTCTATTTTTTATTTAAATGATTGAAATATAGACGTCTATTGAAAAAGTTGTAAATAAGAAAATGAAGTGAAGCAACGTGTGTGAAGCAATCAAGCAAACCACAGTTGGTTATCTTCAAAAGTCAATAGGTGCAATTAGTCACACGTGGGATAGCTTTGACTCGGCTGGCACTTCTCTCTCTTTCATTTTTTTAATTGTCTCTTCATCAGAAACTTCTCTTAATAAATTAATTTTTCACCGTCTTTAATATAGAGTAAGCTATATATTTTTTTTAATTCTTCTGATAGAACATTAAATATCTCTGTTAACCTTAATTGTCTTGCCTTCTAATATAAGCACCCCTTCTCTTCTTTCTTGATCCTTTCCTCTCTCCCTCTTATTACTCAATCTTCATATTTCCAATTTATCTTCCATCAAAGGAGCTACCTTGAGGTGTTCTTGAATGTCAAGAGAAAGGTAATTAAACTTAATATTTACATGGTACTGATATATTGTCTCTTTTCCTCTTTTTCATTTTCTTGAGTCGAGGGTTCATCGGAAACAAATTCTCTACTCCATCGGGGTAGGGGTAAGGTCTGCGCACACACTATCCTCTCCAGACCCCGCACTTGTACTGATTGTTGTTGTTATTTACATGGTCAAATATAATTACTTCTTTTATCTTTGTACCTTTTAAGAAACTAGATCAATTAGGTCTAATAAGTGTTGACACTCCTTCACCATACTGTGTAGATAGATAATTTGTTTTATGCATATATTATATGTTGAATTAATCTTCTTGTTTTCTTCGTGTATTTACCTTTTTTTGTATTTTGATACCTTTAGTGAAAATCCTGACTCCGTCGCTGTCTTTTACTGGTGTGAATAGGGAGAGATTGGATGAGATTGGGAAGAAATTAAAGACAGAGATAGATGCATCTTCACAGCTACATATGCAACAACAAATGGGAAGAAGACAGATATTGGGGCCTACAGTAGGAACAACCTTAAACACAATTACACCTTGTGCTGCTTGTAAACTTTTAAGAAGAAGATGTGCTGAGGAATGCCCATTTTCTCCTTATTTTTCCCCACATGAACCCCAGAAATTTGCTGCTGTTCATAAAGTCTTTGGTGCTAGCAATGTTTCCAAGTTGCTCCTGGTATGTGACCATTTCCCCAAATAGAATAATTAACCCAAATAGCGACTCACCTAATAATCTCTTAAACTAAAAATAATCGATGTATGCATAATATATGTATACCGGCATGAGAAACTAAACTAAGAATTTGACCGGCTATTTGTCTAACAATCACTTTCAAATAATTCCATAAACAAATTGCTACTCAAATTTACAATTTGTCCTTTGTCCTTCTATATTTTTTCTTTAAGATTTAACATATGCACATGCACTGATGGTGTGAAGAACCTCAGATTTTAGTGTATTTTAATTTCTTATAGAAGGTTCCTTGTCTTATTTTCTTTAGGTAAATTTCAATTAGATGCACCAATAGTATGAAAATTTTTTACACCTCCATTTATGTATTCTAACTAGTTATAATTTGTTCTAGTTTACAAGATTAGCAAATTAGGCTATCTACTATATCATGTAACTTTATTATGATGGTACAAACAATTTATAAAAATTTTTATTATACAAAAGTTAAACTCTTTCAGGTGATAACTAGTCGCACTAAATATAAGTTACTTATTGTTATCTTACCTAATAGTGAAAAAATTCTTTAATATATTTCACAGTTAAACCCGTTTCTCTAAATTTTTGGGTAATTTTTTTTTGTGTGTGTGTGTGAAAATATTGATTAGGAGGTACCAGTGGGGCAAAGAGCAGATGCAGCAAATAGTTTGGTATATGAAGCAAATGTGAGGCTAAGGGATCCAGTGTACGGATGCATGGGTGCAATTTCAACTTTACAACAACAACTTCAAACTTTACAAGCTGAGCTTAATGCAATTAGGTCTGAGATTCTCAGATACAAATATAGAGAAGCCGCCAATAGTCTTATAGCATCTATTTCCACGTCCGTCGCTGATCAGCTGCCCCAAGCTCCTCCTACTCCGCCGCCACCGCCGCCGCCACTGCCGTCTGTGGTGGTGGTCTCCTCCTCTTCTTCCACTTCCTCCGTTTCGTCTTTGTATACGCCCCCTTCTAGTGCGGGGGCAAATTTTAGTGCCGCCATTCACAATAATAGCATATCGTATTTTGACCAGTAATTAACTGTGTCACATGAAACAGAATTGTTTTTAGTATTGAGGAGAATCATTTGGAAATTTTAGTTCACAATTTTCATGTCACAAATTAGAGTGTTATATATATAGAATTAGTTCAACCATTTCTTATATGTCCATTTGTGGCGATAACATGGAGAGCTTTTTTGAGATTTCGATGAATTATTTGTGTTGTTGAAATTTTTGGGAACAAATTCATTGATTTATTTCTTGTGTTAGTTACCTGCTCCTGTGATCGAACACATGTTTGTTTTTGTATCTAGAAGAGACATTTCTTGCAAAGTTTAATTTGACATACATGCATAACAAAATTATCCTTTGTTTCCTTAGGGTTTTGCCTGCAATATATAATTGTTCCCACAAAAATAATCTAGTTTGGTTGTCTGGCTATGGAAATCTTAAAAGTTTCCAGAGGCGAATTTACTGGAAAGTTGGGGTGAGCTCTGATTGTATTAAAAAGTAGCAGTATACATTGTATAATTTAAATGTATGTTTTCTTCTTAAACAACATAAAAGTTTCTTTACTATTATTAAAGTTAGTTTTTTCATTTTTAATAACGTTTTAATCCATTACTAATATCCGTATATGTTTATGCAAGCTATGGTCTATGGAAACGTAGAGTGGTCTCCTCCTTTTCTTTGAGATCAGATCAGAAATTTGATAATATCTCATTTGCGTAATGGCAGCAGTTCCGTAACTATTAAGATAGTCCCTTTTGCTTTGTTTAATGCCTTATTTATAACATCATCCGCATATATAAGCACATTTTATTTTGTAGCTTAATTTGGTTAAATTTGTAATCACTAGCTTTCATTGATAATGTGTATTAAACGTTTCTTCTTTTGCTAATTTACATTGTGAGACGCATGTTGAAGAAATTCTTAATGAAGTAATTTGAAACGTAAGGGACCAGAAAAAAGGTGCTAGTTAGAGATAACAGGTATTTGGTGAATTTGTCGAAATGTGCAAACTAATCTGAATACCATTGACATATCTGAGAAAAAAGTGTTTTTCATAAGTTTAAAATATATATACTCGTGTAACTTTAGAATATGTTTGCAAAATTTTCAACGGAATCTAATAACTTATTTAGTAATCTTGTCTTCTACCGAATAATGATAAAGAATTAAAAGAAAGAATTTAGAAGATTTGCTAAATTGAATCATAAAGATTTTGCAACTCTCGAGAGATTCCTTAAGCAAATGAAATTTCTTTTTGATGTCAAGACAAATTAAACTAGTGACCATAAATAAACTTTAGGCAGCTAAACCCCTATTAGTATCTTATAATGTTAGATTTCCCATATTTGAGTTTTGATTTGATGATTGCATATTGAAGGAAGTAAACGATGAAAAGAATCTCAAACTCACATTTTCCTCAGTTTGGAAAATTACTAAGTGTTGAGTACTAGTTAGTTTTATATGTATCAATTAAAATGGAAGTAATTATCTTTTATTTCCTAAATTTAGTTGTATTGTCTTTTTTAGACTACGTGGTTGCATTTTCTTGGCGCGTGGAGCTCATCAACATAGTAGGATGATATAGATGATAGGCTGGCTATTCTACTGATTTTTCTAAATTGGCAAGTACCAAAAAAAAAAAATTGCTAATTTGAAAAAAAAAAACGATGGGAATTTTTTGTCATCTATACAATAAAATGTCAACAATTATAATCCTCAATATCAAACTATTGTAAATGATTTCTAAGTATCATTTACTCCCCCAACTTGGATCTCTTTTGCATTAGTATTTAATAATTTGTCCTTCCTTGATGAACTTATTGGCAATAAGGGGAAGAACACAAAAATATTTTTTTATTTCTAACTTCCGAGATTTTATTCTTGTAAAACGAGCATGATATAGAATTTAGTACGGCTCCACTATATAATTAGTTCATCAAAGTAAAGAGGGTTTAATTTGGATCAGTCAGGAATTCTATAACTGTAATATATGTTTACACAAATAGCCGGTCAGGTTCAAGATTTACTTTGTCTAGCCGATATACATAAATTATATACCAGTCACTCAGTCAAGTATTTTTAATTTAAGAAATTAGATGAACGGTTATTTAGTGTAAAATTAGGCCGACACTGTTCATATTATCAAGTCATCACATGGGTCATTAATTAGTTTCAATGCAGTCATTAAGTAAGATTCGCATTTTGTCTTGAAAAATAGGCAGCTTTTATAATATGGCCATATTTTAAATAATTTCATATTGTGAGTCAACTTAGATGAATGGCAGAAGAACAGCTTAGGCGGAGATATTATTAATTATAGAGTATGTGCTAAATCAGGGGTCGAGTCATCTTTATTTTATTTCTCCTTTCTTTGTCAAGATTATTCTTATTGTTCTTCAATCTCAAGATATTGGAATTGTCAACTGAAAACTAATCTGACTTTTTATTAGTTTGTAAAATAAACAATTTTAAAAGCATCAATTAGAAGCTTATCAGTTGCTGAAAAGAAATGGAGGATATTGTTGGGCTAAACTAGCCCAAATACACTCTTAGTATGGTGTGATATTATCCGCTTTGGGTCAAGTTCGCACGGTTTTCCCCAAAAGGCCTCACACCATTAAGAGATCCCTACACCTTATATGTAGACTCTCAATCTTTTCAGCTACCAATGTGGGACTTTGTTCGCACATCCAACAATCTCCACCTCGAAGAGATCCCTACACCTTATATGTAGACTCTCAATCTTTTCAGCTACCAATGTGGGACTTTGTTCGCACATCCAACAATCTCCACCTCGAAGAGATCCCTACACCTTATATGTAGACTCTCGATCTTTTCAGCTACCAATGTGGGACTTTGCTCGCACTCCCAACAATCTCCACCTCGAACTATGTTCCACGTGGCCCACTACCACGATCCACGGGTCAATTTTCGAGATTACTGTGTGCCACCCACTTTATTAGAGTATTATGGCACCCGAAGCCCGCAACTAGCTTCTGCTTGTGTGCAAGCGGCCCCGCACTATCACTCCGTCATCTCCATACTCGTTCCGCTGAACCTGGGCTCTGATACCAATTGTTGGGCTAAACTAGCCCAAATACACTCTTAATATGGTGTGATATTGTCTGCTTTGGGCCAAGCCCACACGGTTTTCCCCATAAGGCCTCGCACCAAGATCCCTACACCTTATATGTAGACTTTCAATCTTTTCAGTTACCAATGTGGGACTTTGTTCGCACACCCGACATATATTTTCTACTTTAACCCCTTAACTTTTCATAGTTGAAAAATAATACTCTCTGGTAGCCCCTTGAGCAATATTTTTCAGTCAACTATGGAATTTTAATACAAGGAAAAAAAGTGATGGCCAATAATGGAAGTACTAATTTCAACACAAGTGTAAATTATTTATTCTCACAAACAGTTGCTCTTAAATTAAAAGAAAATACAAACACGTTACAAACTTGGGTTCATTCACAAGAACATATATATTACTACTACGACAATCTTGACTAGGTGCACACAGAATAAAATCAGACTCAATGTCCCTATCGAAAATAGGATTTCCTAGTGATTCTGAAGAAACTGGATTTATGTCTCGTTTTCGTTCAAGAGTTCTTATGCGTTTCTACGCCCCTTTTTGATTTAATTGATTTTCCTGCAATTAGTACGAATTTGGCCATTGGTTCCAGTAAGTGGGCTTAAGTTTCCCATTTTGACAATAGCCTTTGCAAAATCTGCAGCAAATGTTATAGGACGAGTACCGTAAGTAGTAACCTGAGAGTCCGTAGAACCACCACTAAATAGTTGTTGGTCCGAGTGAAGAATCCCTTTATTTTTCTCTAAGTTCTTGAAATAATGGTTATCAAATATTGCAGGGGTGGCTGCATCAAGTGCAGAAAGGCTGTCATCTCCACCTGTACTCGGACAACTTGATTTCAACGATGTAGCCAACGATGAATCGATGGTTGTTTCGTTGTACACACGTTCCCTAAATGTTGTACATTGTGCTTGACCTATGGTGTGAGCACCTGGAAATTTTTCGAGATAAATCAATAAATAAATCAACTAAACTTCACCCCTGAAAAGAATTGGGGATTTGAATATACGAATTTTTGTATTTAGAGTATGTTTGGATTAGTTGATTAAAAATACTTCATGAGCATAGTGCCTGAAACTAATTGTATAAATAAGCAATGATGTACTCTGAATTATTGAAAGAGAAAATAAACAATTGATATATTTGATAAAAGTATGTTGATAAATATTTTTCTCTTAGAATGACCGAGATTTCTTAATTTTCGAATTTTTGTATTTAGAATATGTTTGGCTTAGTTGATTAAAATTAGTTTATGAGCATAGTGCTGAAACTAATTGTATAAATAAGCAACTCTGTATTCTGAATTACTGAAAGAGATAATAAACAATTGATGATATATTCAGTAAAAGTATGCTGATAAATATTTTCTCTTAGAATGACCAAGATTTCTTAATTTTTGAATTTTTATGTTTAGAACATGTTTGGCTTAGTTGATTAAAAATAGTTCATGAGCATAATGCTGAACGCAATTATATAAATAAGCAATTATGTATTCTGACTTATTGAAAGAGATAATAAACAATTGATATATTTGGTAAAGTTCTCTCTTAGTATGACCAAGATTTCTTCGAAATTATTTAAACTAATATAAACAGTATTTTTATAAGGAGAAAGAAGAACGATATAAATAAAATGGAGAGTGGATTAAAAAACTATAAAAGATATAAGAAATAAACTAATAAAAATCTTGATTAAAGTAAAAGTATTTATAAGTGGAAAAATCATAAGTTGAGAGTACTTAATTTATAAGTTTGGTATCTACCAAACAAGTAAATAAGGGAAAAAATGCTTAAACCAGCTTAATCAGTTCTATTCGAGCCCAAGTATGCATTCCCAAATATTTCTAAAACGATAATAAATTACACAAAATGTTTTTAAAACTGGAAAATAAAAGAGTTATTAATTACCTGCAAGGGCAACCATTTCTTTAGCAGTGAAGCCTTTATTTGCAAAATTAGTAATAAGATCACTAAGATCCATCAAAGGAGAAGGGATATCACTATTTGCTGAACTTAAACTTGCTGTTGTAGAATCTCTTCTACCTAATTGGACAGTCCAAGTAGGCCCACCTAGCTGCACCAAGCCCAAAGGAACTTCATTGAGCTATAAATACGTAAAAATAGCACAGGCTAGCCAATTTTCGAAATGGTAATTAAAAAATAGCCAGCGTTTGCAATGTCATTGAAAAATAGTTACTATTTTGTTGCAACACGGAAAGTTCCAACATAATATACCTTAAATTGGTGCACCTGTGTATGAACTTCCAGCATAATCCAGCACAGTGCACACAGAAAGTTCCAGCATAATATACCGAGATTGGAGCACCTGTTTATGCTGGAGTTCCAGTATATTATGCTGGAAGTTCACATGTAAAAAATTTGAACTCCAGTATATTATGCTGGAATATTTTTCGGATTTTGAACAGTATTTTCGTTCAGATTTATCTTTACATGAAAAGTGGCTAAATTTCGATTACTTTTAAAACTATGGCTATTTTTCAATTACCACTTGTAAATCTGGTTATTTTTGAATTTTGCCCTATAAATATAGGGAAAATAACAATGTAGAGAGAGAGAGAGAGAGAGAGACATATATATATANATCTGAGAGAACATGTTGTTTATAACAATGGATTACTGAACATAAACTTCATTAAGATACTATAAACCACAACTATTGACCATAGCTATCAACTTTAAAATATTATTACAATATACTCCATACTAATTCTATACAAAAATCAGTTCATTAGTTAACAGTCCCTGATTTAAGTTACAACACATCTTAGATATGACTATATGCTTAAAGAAAATTTGTTATATCAACAGAATACCCCACATGGTTCTGGGCTCTTTCACTTGCTATAAACTTTCAAAAAAGGGGCCTCGAATTACAAAGGCAACTATAGAGCTGCTTTGCAAATTAGCATCTTTTGTTCCAAACCAAAGGATCTCAAAGCTTTCCCTTTCTTGTTACAACTCCATATACAATCAAGAAAATAAGAAACTTTTTGTGAAGAGTAGTTTATTAGCACAATACATTCAAAAGAGTAAAGAGAAAACAATCAGTAATACCAATAAAAAGTGGTCAAAACCCATCATAGCTCATGATGCAAGACTAAGTGTAAGCAGGACAAAAATAGCAAATATCATTTTAATATAGAATAACGGTTTGGGAGATTCAAAGCAACAGTTTTTGTAGCACCACACATTGAATAACAAATGAGAACTCAAACAAGTTTAAGGCTGACAAACTAGGTGCAATAAACACAAAGCTAACAAGAACAAATATCATATTTCATTTATGAATGTCAACATGAATGATCTCAGATGAAGAAGCTACATACCTATGTCGCGCCCCCTTTTTCCCTCTTTGCATCGGAAAATCGGGTTTATGACATTTTGGGCATAGGACAATTCATTCCATTTGGGAACTAGGTTTTGTATTTGAAGAGTCGGCACCTAATGATTTAGGATGCATTAGTACACCTATAAGGTTCAGCTACAACTACATTTTTTGATAACCAGAGATAGGGTAAGGGCTTGAAATTATCCCAAGGGGAATGTGTTAGCCACCCCTCAGGATCCACTAGTGTGGTTCCCCGCCAGACAGTTCTTTGTGAATTTGTGCAATTAGCAAGTAAACAGATAAGGCTCAAATAAGAGGGGATTTTGAATACATAAATAAAACGAAGTTTTGAAAGAGTTATAACTAAACATGCTGACGAATACAAGAAGGGTCCTAGGTTTATTTGTAATATGGATCACATCAATGCAATACCCGGTAATCACTCCTCTAAAGAGGGGCTACACGTGGTATTAGCGCACCGGCCATCATATCCATATCTACCCTTCCCACCCCGTTAAGGCATTAAAGCGCGGATTGGTCTCGACCTCTATTGCATGCTATTACCCGTCCCATTCCTATCAGTCCCGGAGGAATTTAGGACTACTATTCCTATAAGAGGGAGGACTTCAGGCTGACTCTTAGGTTTAAAGGCAAAAGGCTAAGGCGACATACAAAAATATGTTGGACTGCATTTAAAGGGGAAAACATATAAACAACAAAGAGGCTCAGATATACCTCCTCAAATAGAACACATAAATAGCATAACTTAAAACACATTTAAGGTCAGAATTTAAAATATTGAGACAGGGGAGTTTTAGTTGTTGAAGCAAACCAATTTATTACATAACTCAAATAAGAAGTCTGAATCAGGCCTGCCTGCTGGTTATAGCAATTACTGATTAACAAAGGCAGGTTCAGTCTTTATTGTTATTACCTAAGGCTTGCCTAAGTGTTTGTGTGAGATCCTATAAACATGATATCTATTACCGATTTGAAAATGGCAAAGCAGTAACAGTTCTAAAATAAACGATTTGAGATCCTATAGACATGCTTTCTAAACCGTATTAAGAAGAGAGAGTTGTTCTAAAAAAATTAGTTCAGAACAGTATGAGTCAAACTGATTTTAAACTAGACTG
The DNA here is from genome assembly GCF_001879085.1 of Nicotiana attenuata. Lineage (NCBI taxonomy): Eukaryota > Viridiplantae > Streptophyta > Magnoliopsida > Solanales > Solanaceae > Nicotiana > Nicotiana attenuata. Next base: position 59,041,747 of record NC_031999.1, on the reverse strand, counting down.
GTTTCAGATCCTATAGGCATGATCTCTACTATTGCTGATTTTTAATTCCTATAGACATGATATCTAGTCGAACGTGAAATGAAGCAGGCAGGGTTTACTTGAGATTCCTATAGGCATGATTTCTAAAAAATACTAATTTTAACCTTATGAGCATGATGTCTGATTGTAACCCTTTTGATCCTAGGAGCATGGTGTCTAAGTGTGGTAATAAACATGAAGAATTTGGGTCAAATCCTATAGGCATGTTATCTAAATGCAGAATTAAACATGCGGGCTAAAAATCCTATAGGCATATTATCTAAATGCTGAATTAATTATACAAAAAACAGGTCCTATAGGCATGTTCTCTACCCTTCTAATTGTTAAACATGCATAATTACCCAGCCTTTTTCACTAACCAACCCCAATGTTTATTTCAAATTATGACAGACCAAGTACTGAATTACATCAGAAAAGTGTGAAAATAAGAAGTTACAACCATAGGAAGCCTGATTCTGACTTCCTCTCTGAGTTATGGAATAAATCACCTCAAACGCCACTTGTTTCAAAGCCTTTCTCAGACCTGGGTGTGTCAAAGTTCCCTAAGGGTCTCAAGGGACCTCGGGCAGTGCTTACACACAAGTTTGCATAACCAGATAGCGATGAGTGCAGTGTGGAAGGGCCAGCCCTTATGTGTCCAAGTTCAGAGGGAGCTCATGGGTCCCAAGGCAAGGCTCACACAAGAGGGGCAGAACCTAAGTCTAAGAGTATAGTGGAAGTGCAAAGACAGGGATTTGTTTAAAACTAGGATGAGAATAGTAAAGGGGAAAAGTAATTGGAAACAGTAGTAGTAAAGCTAACACTACCCAGAATCAACATTTTTTGCACAAGGGGTCAGGGGTTTGGGAATACATTGTAGGGGGCATATGACCCTTGGAAGGGGTCAGGCTTGGGCATGCACAGCAATACATGGTGCTAGCGTGCCCATATACCAGCCAGAGAACACAACACATAGAGGGGATGTGAAGCATATGACCCTAAGGAGGGGTCAGGTTTGGGGTCATGCACAGCAATGTCTAACGCTGACATGCCCCCAAACCAACAAAGGAATAAAAACACATAGGGGATATGGGGGTTTGGGATTCATAAGTCATAATAAGTGACTGACAGAGTTCATACATAAGAAAACATTAATTCAGAAGAGAAAGGGGCAAATTACAGTATGCTCAGTAATGGAACTTGATTAAACACAAGAGGAAACATGCAAGAGCGAAAGAAATAGTAAAGAAAAATGTTGTTGTCGATGCTGGAAAATTAATTAGAACATACCAGTAAAGGAGCAAATGCAGAAAGAAAAGTAAGCAAATTTCCCACAGCCTAGCCTTGTCTTTCAGCCGGCTAGGTCAGGCAGCAACACAAGTAGTAACATAGAAGAGAGAGAGTTTTTAGTGAGGTGTGTGTTCCGAACTCAAGTGTTTCGTTCCTTGTTGTTCGTGTCTTTGAAAGAAGAGGGGTGCAGGGTATATATAGCTTTTTGAAAACGAGAGAAGGAGAGGTAATAAGTAAAGTTTTTGTACAAATATGAAAACAATCAACAGTTAGAATCAATTATACAAGTGATTCCCTTTAATTAAGCAATCACTTGTCTAACAGGTAGTAAAAGATTCAAATAAGGAAAGAGATCAGTTTAGAGATAGACTGATTATTGCCATAAAAGAAGTAGTACAAGCATTAAGTAAGTAATCAAGTCTAGGTACAGAAATATACTTATTTTGGAAAAGATTCAGTAAGGCAAAGTATCATAGTAAAGGGGAAGAAATCAATCAATTTGAACGGGCGAGTGAAATCAGGGTTCATAAAAGGGAACTTAAGAAATCAGTCACAAGATGAAGATCAATCAAGGAAGAAACTTCAGCATATAAATAAAGTGAACAAGGCCATCAGACATGCGAGGCCAAACTTATTGATAAAATCACAAACAGGCAGTAGTGGCAGAAATAAGCTAGGGTTTAGTAGTAAAGCAAACATTCGAAGCATAGTAATCAAGTAGGTCGAGTCACAGGGAAGAAAACAGAGCATCAGAAATATGCAAAGGTTTCACAATAGCAGGTGAGGAAACCCCTTTTAAAAAGTTAGGGTTTCAACCCTAGTCGAGTTGAAAGATAGTAAAAAAATCAGATGAGTCACATAAAGAAAAGAGAAAGTCTAAAACAAAAGCTTCCAGTCGAGTCAAGTACTCAAACAAACAATTTTAGGCCCAAAGACCTAGGGTTTCAACAACAATCGATTTTAAAAGGTGATAAACAAATAAATCAAACAAGTGCTAGCAAACAGTTTCAGAATTCGAATGAACCCCAAAAGAAATTAGGGTTTTCAACATGATAACTCAGATAGGAGAACAACATGAGCAAGACATAGAAAAATCACAGACACGTTAAAATCAGAGAAGAGATTTTGAAAAGAAAAACTTGAAGGAAAACCCTAATCGGAAAGTGAAGAGTCATTTTGAAAGAAAGGTCAAAGAAACTTCGAGAGGCACTTAAAAAGTTCATGGCAAGCATAGATCTAAGGTGGATCTGAAAGCAATCGAAAAATTCTTAGAGATTAGGGTTTCAGAAAACCCAAAAGCAATGAGAAAGGCCTTGAAAGTTACCGATCTAACCAGGAGAGTCAAGGATCTGACTCGAATGGCCATGGTTGGCCGGAGAAAGGTCAGGGATGACCGGAGAAAGGTCATCGAGCAAGGACCGGACCAAATCCCTTCGAGGTCTGGTCATAAAACCATAGAACCAAATACATAGGAGCCATGGAAGGCTGGTACAGGCCTCAAATGACCACGGAAGGCCATAGATTAGGTAGGTATTAGGGTGGATTAAGGTGGTGGCGGCTAGGGTTTAGGTGGTGTTGCAGAGAGGGTTTGAGAGGAAGGGGGTTCAAGGGCAGCGGTAGGTGAGAAATGATAGGGTTTTGGGGTCGTTTGGAATTAATTAAGGAAAGGGCGAGTATTGGCCGTTGATTTGAATGATCAACGGCCTGGATTAAAACGGGTAAGTGGGGCGGTTTATGAAACTGGGTTTGGGCATGGTCCGATGGGTTCAATTGGGTTGAGGATTGGGTTTAAATTGGGGTAGAATTTATGCTATAATTGAAACGTAACTGGGCTATCATTTAAATAGCCAATTTTCCCCTATTTAAATTATAAAAAATAGTAAATTGAGTTCTGAAAATAAATTAAAAGTACCAGAATGATTTATGATATATAATTAACCATTTAAAAATACTAGACTTAATCTTTATGAGCACAAAAATACAATTAAATCCTGAAAGAGGCTAATATTGCAATTATACAATTTAGCCTTAAAAAATACTAAATAATTTTGTAAAAATATGCAAAAAAAATTCCCTTAGCTATATTTTAGCATAAATATAAAAGTTCAACAAGTGAATCACCAAAAATGATAATTTTAGAAATTTTTACTGGGTTTTTATGGATAAAATAAGGGAATAAATTGATTTAAAAACCATTAAAAATTAAGAAAAAATAATAAAACATTTGAGCGCGCTTATATATGCATGCATATGCTATTTTGAAGGTATTTTTCATATTAAAATATATATAGGGAAAAATTGGGTATCAACAACCTATAACAGCAAGAATCAAAGTGAGACACAATGAACCTCTAATTGAAACTATGAAGGAGACAGCCAGCAGGAACAAACAGCACGGCAAGAAGCAACCCAAAACCAAAGAACAGCTAACTTGAACTTTCCCAGAATCAGAATAAAATAGCACTAGAGTGAATGGGCATAGAAACTCTAGCCAGAAACTGATTTTTTAGAGTAAGAAAATTGCAGAAAGCTTTTCATTTCTGTGAGTATTCAGAGAATTGCTTAGAGTGAATATGCTCATCAGAATGTGTGTGAGAGTTAGGGAGGGTCTGTTCCTTTTATAGAGTGTACAAAGAAAGCATTAAAAAGGAATATTCTACCCTAAATTTCTGAAATGTCAAATAGTATAACATCTTTTAACAACTGTCTGTCCTTTTTCTATCCAATTTCAGCATTTTCATGCTAAAAATGGGGACAGTTGTCCAATGCTAGAACATTCTGATATTTTCCTCATTGTAAATTCCCATTTTTACCCCTTTAAGTTCTGCTTATTGCAACTTAAACCAATTTAACCTAAATTCAGATTTCAAAACCCTCAAGGAACCTCCTAGAACTATCTAGGTGATTCCACCATTGAATTCTATGAATTGTTTCTTAAAATCAATTAAATCTTAAAACGACCGTAATTTAAACAAAACAGTCTAGCTAACCATTGAATCAAGGTATTTGTCTAATTAAAACCCTAAACAAACTGAACTCAAGAACAAACAGACATAGCAGAAAAGCAGTAACAAAAATAAAGAAACAAAATAATGATGTAATAAAACCTAATAATTAATCCTAATTAATCTAAACTTGATGTAATTAAACAAAATATACAACTAAGCTAATTTATCTAATAGTTTAACATGCTTGAATAATTTTTAATACTAACCTAAACAGTAAACTAATTAATCTATAAACAAACGACCCTAATTAAATCGATGGCCATACACATGCAAAATCATAAAAACAAGCATAAAAATAAAGAGACAAGGAAAGAGGTCAGGAGATATATCTAAGTGGCTCTGGCAAATCAGAACGGCTTCGATATAGATCCAAAAATACGTTAACCAACTGTTCTTGTTGAGAATTATTAATTAACGTAGGTTTCAACCTAAGTCGAGTCTAGAAAACTCGAAGAAAAATCAAAAAGGGGAAAAAATTAGTGTTTCTGTTTTCTTAGATTTGGGAATCGAGGAAATCGAGAGGGAATTTAGGAAAAATGATGGTAGGATGGTGGTGGGAGGAGGCTAGGAGTTGTTTGGTATGATTTTGGGGTTTATCAGGAGGCTTAGGGTTTGGGTAAAATCTCAGATCTGAGATTGGCGGAGATTGATGGGGATTTCGGTGGAATTGTTGATGGATTTGCACTTAAGGGAGTGTGGAGAGTGTGGGGTGTGAGTTTAGGGTGGTTTGGAGGTGCTCCGCCGCCGTAGTGCGATTTCTGGGCGGCGAAGAAGGCGGGGGATTAGAGGACGGCTAGGGTTTGGTATTGAGAGAGAAGAGACAGAATGAGAGAAGGGGGGGGGGGGGTCCTACGGGTGGTGTCGTCTTCGGACGAGTTAAAAGGTAAAGTAGGGTTGGAGTTGTGAGCCGTTGGATCAAAGAATTAGACGGCGTAGGAGTTAAAAGTAAGTGAGTGGTAGTATGGCGTATTGTTTTGTCGTGGGGGGTAG
>NC_031999.1:59025314-59036421 GCF_001879085.1 Nicotiana attenuata | reverse complement strand
CGTCTTCGGACAGTTAAAAGGAAATAGGGGTGGAGTTGTGAGCCGTTGGATCAAAAGAATTAGACGGCTAGGATTAAAAGATGATGGATATGGCATTGTTTTGCTGGGGGGAGTATTGGGCTTGGGCGTAATTGGTTAAAATGTAATTGAACCACCGATTTTTGTTCTTTGGGTGGCCCAATAATTCACAGACCAAGTTGAATTTTTTCCCATTTTCCTTTTTCTTTGTTTTTTTTTCTTTTCTTTAATTTTAAATACCTAACTAAATTAATTAATGTCCTTAATTAAATCCTAAATTAATCTAATCTGTAAAATCAGACTAATTATCTATTTATAATAATTATAAAATTAATTAATCCTAAATTGATGAAGAGAAAATTACTAATGTAATATTAAAAGCTAAAAAATGTAAAATGAACAATATTTTTGTAATTTTTATTTTAATAAAGCAATTAATTAACCAATTAATCCTAAAATATGAACACAAAACCTAATATGTAATGCATGAATATTTTTGACGTTTTTGTGGTATTTTTCATGATTTTAACAAAATTAAATGTGCACAAAAATGCAAACAACTAATAAAATTCTACAAAAATTCTATGAGATTGAAAAAAATTTAGCAAAAATCTATTTCTTTAATTTTTGTAGGAGTATTTCTAGTAGGGCAAAAATCGCATGCTCACACTAGATACGGGTTGTATTACACTCTATGGGTATATGAAAATCATGGAATGATTAGCTGGTTAATCGTGAAGGATGTGGTGTTCATAGAATAGAAATTTACTCGATTGCTTAGAGGTGTGAATTACTTCTTAGGGTTTTGGGGGTGCAAATGGGGCACAGGTCGTTCAGTCTATTTGGGCGGCTATTGAGATTCAAGTAGAGTGTATGACTCTCGAGAATGGTTCTAATGAATTCAAGATTTATACGTGGCAATTGAGAATGTTGCAGATTTGTATATGGCTAGAAGCTGAGAGTTATATGGGATGGTGTCGAGACTCGCAGTATTTTTATATAGTTATGGATTCTACATTCAGTATCACGAAGGTGAAGGTAATGGATTTAGATTCACAGAAGGTCTCGTCAGAGTGGGTATCTCGGTTATGGTAGTTTTGGGGTGCTTAAGAGAGCATTCAGCAGCTTATAAGCCTTAGGACGATATGGTTTTATGCTAGGGTCTCGTGTGGTGAGTTTTGGTTGCGGATTGTGGTATTATGGCAAGGAGAGTATCAATTTGAAGGTAATCCAGAAGGAACTCGGAGAATTAGGACAACTTGGTGACAGGTTGGATCAGCATGGTAACAGATGTGATTGGCTCTTCTTGTTCTTATGATGCAGTGAGTTTCTTCAGGTGTTGTGTGGCGATACTCTAGGGTTTTGATGGCTTGTGTAGTTTGGTTGAGTTAGAGGAATTCAGTCCTGACGGTGTGGTTAAGTGTAAATGGGTTTCTGAGAGTTCTTGATGATTTCTACCACGGGTTGAGATATATATTTCCTACTGGTGCGAGGGCCATGTTGCGTATTGTGATTTTCTCCTGGATGAGATCAAATGAAAAGTTCTCGGCTAATTGAGTGAGTAGTTGCTTGTGACTCGGAGCGGATTATGAAGTTTTCGTATTTTTCATATGATGGCACGGTATATGTGGTGTGAAGTGTGGGATGAAGATTTGCATGGGCAAGGTCACAGTTGAGTTATGAAGGAGACTGGGTAAATGATATTACTACTTGGTGTAGTTTGATGATAGTGTACATTTCAGAAGGGGCAATGTGTCTCGATTATGGATACTTCATTGGTATTGCGGTGCTCTCCTAGTTGATCAACTGTTGGTGTCCAAATTTTGCTTTGTGGCACAGAAGAATTATAGAAGTATTCCTTGTGGGATGATCGCGTATTGGAGAAGTGTTAGGAATCCAGGCGATAGAGATGAGATTAGATATGGTGATTTGTGTGTTCTATGAATTTGGAGACTGGGAGTTTCCATGAGTAGATTGTTTCGTGGTTGTGGACTGTGAAAATGTATCTAGGGTTGGGCAGGGGAGAGTATGTGTTGTGATTCAGTCATTTTGGACTTTCGGAGGGTTATTTGTCTATTGTGGGTGACGAGAGTTGATTTGGAGTTCATTGGTCGGCCCAATATGGATGTGTGTCCTGCACCGGGTCGAATTTGTTGACTCCGAACTACTATTTTTGAGGGGTGTGCCATTCAGTTGTTATTGAGCTTATTCGTGTTCTGAATTGATCTGTGAGTTACCTTTCTATGTTACTAGGAGTGTGAATCGTTGGTTATATGCACACATGGTGCGGTTCTAATTGGGCTTATAACGAAAATTTGAGCAAGATGAGTAGTCGGGTATTGCGTGATTGATTGCGTGTTGGCTATGTTCTTTCAGGATGATGGCATGGTGCTATTTGCTCCCCGCGGTTAGGGTAATGCATTTTGGGTACTTGATGTCGAATGTCGAGTGGTTACGGATTTTGAGTAGGGTGGCTCGAGGTATATAATATGGGCCAGCATTTGGATGGGGGTCACGCATTTTAGCAAAGTTATGTAGAGGTATGATCCTTTGTGTTAAGTTAGTGTGTTTTGGTTCTGTGATGTGTGATGAGTTCTTAGCATTGCGTTGTGGTGATACCTGTTGATCATGCGGGACGGTTCTCTTGTTTGATATCGTTTTCCATGTTTGAGTACATTTGGAATGTTGCTTATTAGTGCACGGACTGCACAGGTCGTGGCTTTAGATTGTATAGATGTGTCATGTCACTAGAATGGTCGTGTTGGATGTGATGAGGTCATTGGGCCTAGAATGGGTGCTATCGGATTAGATTGCGATATATTTGGAAGGATATTGATGCTGATCGGCTTATAGAAATTTGCTATAGTTCCAATCAAAGGAGAGGGAGTTCCACAACTTGTTGGTTTGACGAATAGTTATGAGTTTATGCGTGTTTCTTTCATCGTTGGCAGTATATGAAGGTGTTAGAACGAGGCTCTGTTTGATAAGAGGTTTATTACCAGTATTGAGTTGTTTTGAGCAGCTACTGTGATTAGAAGTTATCGCTATGAGTGTTTGAGTTATATGGTATATCATGTTATTTCATCTTGAGTTATGGCTATGGCTTGATACAGCTTGTTCAGACTTATACAGTGCGTAGATGCGAGATTTTGATCTTATACAAAATTTTGGATGTGGAAATTGGATTCTAAGGCTTATGGGCTAGGTTAAATTAAGAAATTTCAGTCATGTTGTGTTATCAGATCTATATGGGATAGGGTGATGTGGGATCACCCCTGGTTATGTGCATAGTGAGGTTACACGGCGATTTGATGGCTTTTGGAATAACTTTGGGCATGTTCGAGGACGAGCGTATATTTAAGTGGGGAAGAATGTAACGACCCGACCGGTCGTTTTCAGAATTTGCGCTTAGCTCGGTAGTTTGGAGGCACGAGTAGCTCCGTATGATGTATTAGGACTTGTGTGTAAAATTTGAGTTCATTAAGTTTGATTTGAGGTGCATTTCGTCGTTTCGATATTGTTATATCTGTTTTGAGGCCTTGAGTAGGTCCGTATTATGATATGGAACTTGTTGGCATGTTTCGACGGGGTTCCGAAGAGCTCATGTGAGTTTCGGATAGGTTTGGATTGTGTTGCACTTGTTTTTCTTATGTTTCGACGTCGTTTCTTCAAGAATAAATTGTACCGCATTGAACAAACGAGCTCCGATATTTGTTTTGATTGAAGCATTAGATCCGTATCGTAATTACGGAGCCATAGCAAAAAGAATCGTTAAATTTGGACCTCGTACGAGGATTTTATGGTCATTTTACTAAGAATCGGGTTGCTAGATTTTTCAGATTAATAACGAAATTGCCATTGACTGCGTAATTAAAAATCTGCACTATTTGCAAATATTGAAACCAATATATCTCCTTCATTATAAGGTCAACTTGAGTGATTCAAAAGCCTAACTTGACTAAAATTTCACAAGGAATTCACTAGTGGCATAAAAAGCGAATTTGGTATCGTTTGGAACGAGAAACGAGGCAGAATAGCTGGCAGAAAAATATGTATAAAACAAGGGTTTGTTCATTCGGTCATATTTTGAGTTGGGGAGCTCGGATTTGGGCGATTTTGGAGGCGATTTTCACCATATGGATTGGGGTAAGTGTTCTCTACACGGTTTCGGTTATATTTCATGAATCCATCTTCATTTTTGGGATTTGATTGATAATTCCAAAGTGAAATTAGGGGATTTTTGCCTAAAGTTTCATAAAGTGAACTTTTGAGTTTTGAATATCGATTTGGAGTCCGATTTGAGTGAAACTAGTATGGTTGGACTCGTAATTGAATGTATTTTAGGATTTTATGGGTTTTGTCGGGTTCCGAGGTGCGGACCCGGGTTGGGCTTTTTGGACGATTTTGGGCTTTTGATTAAAGATTCGACCTTTTTCGATTGGGATTGGTTCCTTTAGCATTGTTTGATATATTTGAGTTGTTTTTGGTTAGTTTCGAGTCGTTCAGCGCGGGATGTCATTTTTGGAGCATCGCCTGGCTTGCTCGATATTAGAATTGGCTTGTTTGAGGTAAGTAACTCTTCTAAACTTAGTGCTGAGGGTATAAAACCCTGCAATACGTGTTATGTGATTGGTATTGAGGTGACGCACATGCTAGGTGACGGGCGTGTGGGCGTGCACCCTGTGAATTGGGACTCTGTTGTTCCCATGGCCCTGTATAGTGGCCCTATTTTGTTGATATTTGTGGTTGTCATCTCACTGATTTTCATTGGTATTTTTGTACTCAGTCACATTCATGCATTCATATCATATCTCAGTCTCAGTGGTTGTTATTGATACATCATATCATTGTTGTCGGGCTAGATTCATGACATTGTGTGCCCGTGAGTGAGACTAGAGAGATTGATGAGTGAGTGAGGCCGAGTGCCTGAGTGAGACTGACATTTTTTGTATTGGACTGCACGTCGCAGCATATTATATCTATTATACTTTATGGGATTGGGCTTCACGCCACAGCGATATATTGATTATATATATGTATATGGATCGGGTTGCACGCTGTAGCGATATATGGATCGGGTTGCACGCCGCAGCGATATTGGGTCGAGCTGCATGCTGCAGATATAGCGCTTGGGCTGAAGGAGTCCCTCCGGAGTCTGTACACCCCTAGTGAGCGCAGTCGACTATATATATATATATGGATCGGGTTGCACGCCGAAGCAGTTATTATACACCGCTGAGTGATTTAGTGTGCTGAGTATTGAGCTTCCTGACAGAGGATGCGAGGCAATGAGATTGAGTACTCTGAGAGTGTGAGTACATGTTTCAGCTCTGAAATACTTGGCATTTACATGAATACATGACATACAGACATAGAGATGCATTTTTCCTCATGCTATATAATATCACATCATTTATGACTTATTGTACACATTGATATGTGGGTATGGAGAGGCACTTTATACTTGTTATTTGGAAAGAAAATGAAACATTTTATTTATTGTGAAAAGGATATTTGGAAAATTACAGTTTTCAAACTTACTCGTACTTTTGGCATTTTCGGTAAAAGTTCTTTCACTTAGATATTTGAAAAGCATGACCATTTTCTGAAACTGTGAACGAGCTGAGTATTTTACTTTTGAGATATCTCTTTTATAGTTACATTTATGTTGTTTTGAACTGTTGTGGAAAATATTGGCATTAGACCCGATCCTGTGTTAGCTCGTCACTGCTTTCAACCTAAGGTTAGGTCTGTTACTTACTGAGTACATGGGGTCGGTTGTACTGTGTGACGACCCGGCCAGTCGTCTCATGAGTTATCGCTCCGTTTCCCCCATTTCTGCTTCTTATTGCTTTGTTCATCTGTGTTTTGAGGTACCGGTTTGGTTGGATTGAATCCGGTTTGGTATTGGTGAGGTTTGAGACACTTAATCTCTTTTAAGAAAGCTTAAGTTAGAAAAGTCAACCGGATGTTGACTTATGGGTTAGAGGGCTCGAATGTGAGTTACGATGGTTCGGTTAGCTTCGCGAGGTGATTTGTGACTTAGGAGTGTGATTGGAATGGGTTTTGGAAGTCCGGAGTAGAATTAGGCTTGAATTGGCAAAGTTGATATTTTGCCGATTTCCGGTTGGTAGGTGAGATTTTGATCCGAGGGTCGAAATGGAATTCCGAGAGTTGCAGTAGCTTCGTTGTGTTATTTGGGATGTGTGTGCAAAATTTCAGGTCATTCGGATGTGATTTGGTAGGGTTTTTGATCAAAAGCGTATTTTGGGAAAATTTTAGAAACTTAGGCTTGAATCCGATGTGCTTTGAGTAGTTTGATGTTGTTTGAGGTGTTTTGATGATTGGAACAAGTTTGAATAAGGTTTTAGGATGTGTTGGTGCTTTTGGTTGAGGTCCCGTGGGCCTCGGGTGAGTTTCGGGTGGTCAATCGGGCCATTTTTGGAGTTTGAAAGTTGCAGAAACTTCAGGTTCAGTGTTGCAGAAAATTAACCCTTCGCGATCGCATGGTGTGTATCACGATCGCGTAGAAGGATTTGAGGGAGTTTCCTGAGTGTTCTTAGAGTTCGCGTGTGAGGCTTCGCATTCGCGTAAGGCTGGGGAGCTGTGCTCGCGAGAGGGAACTCGCGATCGCGTAGAGGAAGATGGGCTGAAGGTCAGTCGTGCATCGCGTTCGCATAGATGGGATCGCGTTCGCGAAGGTGTAAGAGGCAGTGCATCGCGTTCGCGTGGTCCTGGTCACATTCGTGTAGAGTTGTTTTTGGGAAGTTAAAATTTGTTCTTCGCGATCGCGAGGCTAGTGCCGTGATCGCGATGAAGGAAAACCAGAGCTGGGCAGAATGTTATAACTTCATTTCATCCGCGATTTTGGGTCTATTTTCACCCATAGTTAATAATTTTGAGAGCTTCTTGGTGGAGATTAAAGAGGGATTCAAGGGGAATTGATTGGAGGTAAGATTTTTGAACTTAAAACTCGTTTCTATTGTGAAATCTACCTAGAAAAAAATCATGGAACTTAAGCTAAAAATGGAAGAACTAGGGTTTGGGATTTTAGAATTATGATTTGGGGATTTGGAGGACCAACTGGGGTCAGATTTGAGAACCTTTGGTATGTATGAACTCGTGGGGAGATAAGTAACCCGTTGATGTAAAAAATTTTGAGTTTCGAGAAGTGGGCCCGGGGCTCGAGTTTTGCTAATTTCGGGATTTTTGGTATTTTTCGATTGTTTTTGCTAGGGCTCTGTTCCCTTAGCATATTGTGACATATTCGTTCTGATTTTGGATAGATTCGACGCGCGTGGAGGCCGATTCGAGGGGCAAAGGCGTCGCGAGCTAGAGATGTAGCCGGTTCGAGGTGAGTAATGATTGTAAATGATGCTCTGAGGGTTTGAAACCCCGGATTGCACATTGTAGTGCTATGTTGAGGTGAGGCACACGCTTAATGGCGAGCGTGGGGTCGTGCACTATTGGGGATTGTGGCTTGGTCCGTCCCGATTGATGATTTTACCGCGTATTTGATTGAAATCTATTTGCTATCATCACTATTTGGGTTGTATGCCATATTTGGGCTCCGTGCCAACTATTTGAACCCTTTGGGGATTGTTGTTGATGTTTCCTCACTGTTTTGATTTTATACTTGAACTCAGTCATGTTATTTCCACTGTTTTCAAAACTCAGCCATGTTTACTCTGTTTTAATACTCGAATGATATTTAAATACTATTTTGGGCTGAGAAACACGATTTTACTGTTTGCCCGAGAGGCTTATGTGATTTTTGACTGAGTAAGGCCGAGGACCTGTATTGTGAGAATATCTTTGGGATCGGGCTGCACGTCGCAGCAGTGATACATATCTTTGGGATCGGGCTGCACGCCGCAACAGTGATATACTGATTTGATTATGAGGCCGAGGGCCTGAGATTTTTACGCCACGAGATGGCTTGTGTGACGACCCAAAGGGTCATCACCTGTTTTTAATTAATTCTGTGCTTCCGAGGCCTTGAAAACCTCATTTATTATCGTCTCGATTTGCGTGCACAGTCCGAGCGCGTAGCCGGAAAGCTTAAATATGAAATTCTGTGAAAAATGCTAAGTCTTGAGTTTAAAATGAATAAATTTGACTTCAGTCAACATTTTGGGTAAACGGACCTGGACCTGTGATTTGACGGTCCCGGAAGGTCCGTAAGAAAATATGGGACTCGGGCGTATGCCCAGAATCGAATTCCGAGGTCCCGAGCCTGAGAAATGAATTTTTAAAAGAAATTGTTTTTTCTGAAATTGTTAAGGAAAGAATTGAAAAGATATTTGATTGGAATGTGTTGGTATCGGGCCCGTATTTTGGTTCCGGCGCCCGGTACAGGTCTTATATGTGAATTAAAATATTTCTGTAAAGTTTGGTTAAAATCGGACGTCGTTTGACGTGTTTCGGACTTGAAATCCTAAAGTTGAAACTTAATGAAGTTTGTGGAAAAACTCTTGATGTTGAGGTTTGATTCATTGTTTTTGATGTTATTTAGGCGATTTGATCGCACCGATGAGTTCATATGATGTTGTTGAGTTAGTTCATGTGTTTGGTTAGGAGCCCCGAGGGCTCGGGTGTGATTTGGATGTGTTTCGGGGTTGCTTTAGCCTTAGAAAAAATTGCAGAACTGCTGCCTGCTGTTGTCCAGTCCTTTGTTCTATGCGATCGCATAACCTTGTCCGCGATCGCATAGTGTAAATTTTCAGGGGTCCAGTTTGTTCTATGCGATCCCATAGTGTTAGCCTGAGAAGCCCTATATTTTCCTCTATGCGATCGCATAGTCTTGTTCGCGATCGCAGTGTCTAGCCTACTTCACACTATGCGATCGCATCCCTGTGTCCGCGATCGCATAGGCCAAATCCGCCCAGTTATTTTAAGTTCCAAAAACAGAACCCATTACGGGATTTCTCAAATTTTTACAAGACTTCTTCTTCTCCAAAGATCTAGGGCGATTCTTGAAGCTTTCCTTCACCATAATCTCTTGGGTTAGTAATCTTTAACCTATTTTCTTTCATTTCCTTCAACATCTATTGAAATCCTAGGCCTAAAACATGTGATTTAAGGTAGAAAATTGGGTATTTGGGTAGAGTTAGGGCTTTTTGATTTTTCTTGATTTAGACCTCGTTTTGGGGTCGAATTTGGAAACAAATTATATATTTTGGCTCGTGGGTGAATGGGGGATTTAATTTTGGTCCGAACCTCGGGTTTTGACGAAGCGGGCACGGGGTCGATTTTTTTGAGTTTTTGGAAAAAATGATGGAAGAGCTATAATTAAGCATTGGGTTCGTATTGTTAGCATTTATTAATGTATTGAAGTCATTATTGTATAGATACAATTTATTTGGAGCCGAATTCGAGAGGAAAAGCGGTAATTGAGGATTGAATTGGCCGTGGAAGTTTGAGGTAAGTGTTTGGTCTAACCTTAGCTTGAGGGATTAGGAGTTGAGTCCTATTTGCTATGTGATAATTGTTGATTACGACGTATAGGCATGGTGACGAGTATCTATACGTTGGTGTCAAGTATGACCGTGAGTCTTATATTGTGATTTTCATGATTTCGTTGTATTCTTCACGCTTTGGTGATGATTTCTAGTTGTTGTGAAAAGTTTGTGGAAGGAATTGAGACCTTTGAACATTTTGGAGCATTGACTTGAGTTATATTATGAATTGTGAAAGTATATGAGATGATTGAACCCTTTGAAGCATTGGCTCAAGTGGTAAAGTGAGTTATGAAATACAAGTGAAAGATAGAGAAGGAGTTATTGAAATGTTCCCTTGCCGGGATTTAATTATTTACTTGTTGCTCCATTGTCGGGATTTAATTGTTAAATCGTTGTTCCCTTGCCGGGATTCCTATATGTTCTTGTTTATTTCCCTTGCCCTTGTTTGTGATTGTTGTTTGGGTGAGGAAGAGTGTTAAAGCACGAAGGGTGATGTCGTGCATTGTTTGCTATCGTGAGGAAAGAGTGTTAAAGCAGGAAGGGTGATGTCGTGCCGCACGATGTACCATTCCGTGCCAATTCTATTGATTATATGTAAGGAAAGAGAGTAAAAGCACGAAGGGTGATGCCGTGCACATTTTATTATTCTAATTGCTTTGGTGAGGAAAGAGAGTAAAAGCACGAAGGGTGATGCCGTGCACGTTTTCATTATATTATTGCTTGGTGAGGACGAGAGTAAAAGCACGAAGGGTAATGCCGTGCACTTGTCTTTGATTTTCCTGATTTTGCTGATAATTGAGTTATGTTGTCCTTTACTTCTATTTACTGATTTTCTTGTTGTTATCGGTTCAAGTGCATTAATTGTCTTATTCCACTATTACTGTGATTCTTTATATTGGCATTTTTCTTTATTGTGTTACTTGTCATTATTGGCTCGAGGTATCCTTGCGCAACATTATGCCTTGAATTTATGCTATAATTGCTACATGTTTATGTGACTTAATTGCTACTTGACATTTAGCATACTAAATATTAAATTGTCTATTTGCTCCTTAAAGTCCATAATTATTTGCTACTTATCATTACTTGTTTTCCTCAGTGAGTCATAATTATTGTGTACTTGTTGTCTTATGAATTCGTATTAATTGTTGCGTTTGTTGGAGTAAATTTCATTTGGAAGAACTGTTGACTTAATGAAATAGGAGCGGGTGATACGCCTACCACGAGATTTAATGAAATGGGAGCGGGTGGTACGCCTACCACGAGATTAATGAAATGGGAGCGGGTGGTACGCCTACCACGAGATTTAATGAAATGGAAGCGGGTGGTACGCCTACCACGAGATTTAATTATTGAGAAATGGGATCGAGTTGCACGCCTGCAACGAGATATGTACTGACACTGAAATCTGCTTTTATTTCCCTTATCCGTGTTAGAGTTAAATTATTGATGTTCTTTATTATTTTCTTGAAATTCTGTATTATCTGCTATCCTCGAAGCATGTTCCCCTCCCATTTAAAATATTTGTTCTTGTTATTTTCCCGTTATATATATATATATGTATATATATATATATATATATATATATATATATATATATATATATATATATATATATATATATATAT